>NW_026901329.1:0-3569 GCF_033783945.1 Neopsephotus bourkii
TTCACGCGCCTGTCTATACATTGCTATTGGCTAAGCTAAGTTTTACACACATATCTCTACAACAGCAGGGTGCATGCCTTGTGATAAGCGGTGCATTCCTTGTGGCCAGCAAGCTCCTGTTTCAGCGTTCTGCTTACATTTCTTCAACTCCAGGCCTCCTCGGCTCAGCTGAGTCAGAGAGAGTTCAAGGCTGTCTCACTCGGCTCTAATCCTGGGTTGTGCAGGCCCTCGTGAGAATAACCATTGCTCCACATGTAGTAGGTAAATCATATTTGTAGTTGATTGTGAATTCCCAATGGAATATAGGGCACTCTGGCTATAGATGATGCACACACTCTAACCTGAACTGGATAGTTGTCTAGGAGTAAGAAGTACTGCACATTAAAGAATCATAGAATCATAGAATAGTTAGGGTTGGAAACGACCTTAAGATCATCAAGTTCCGCCCAGCCCCCCCCCGCCATGGGCAGGGACACCTCGCTCTAGATCATATCGCCCAAGGCCTCGTCCAACCTGGCCTTGAACACTGCCAGGGATGGAGCATACACAACCTCCCTGGGCAACCTATTCCAGTGCCTCACCACCCTAACAGGAAAGAATTTCCTCCTTATATCCAATCTAAACTTCCCCTGTTTAAGTTTTAACCCATTACCCTTTGTCCTATCACTACAGTCCCTAATGAAGAGTCCATCCCCAGCATCCCTATATGCCCCCTTCAGATACTGGAAGGCTGCTATGAGGTCTCCATGCAGCCTTTCCTTCTCCAGGCTGAACAGTCCCAACTTTCTCAGCCTATCTTCATATGGGAGGTGCACCAGTCCCCTGCTCATTCTCGTGGCCCTCCTCTGGACTTGTTCCAGCAGATCCTTGTCCTTTTTATGTTGAGGACACCAGAACTGTACACAATGATCCAAGTGAGGTCTCACGAGAGCAGAATAAAGGGGCAGGATCACCTCCTTCGACCTGCTGGTCACACTCCTTTGGATGCAGCCCAGGATACGGTTGGCTTTCTGGGCTGCAAGCGCACACTACCAGCTCACGTTCATTTTCTCATAGACAAGCACCCCCAAGTCCTTCTCCACAGGGCTGCTCTGAATCTCTTCTCTGCCCAGCCTGCAGCTGTGTCTGGGATTGCTCCAACCCAGGTGTAGGACCTTGCACTCGGCATGGTTAAACTTCATGAGGTTGGCATCAGCCCAGCTCACAAGCGGGTCAAGGTCCCTCTGGATGGCATTCCTTCCCTCCAGCATATCAACTGAACCACACAGCTTGGTGCCATCAGCAAACTTGAAAACTTGAGGGTGCACACAATCCCACTGTCCGTGTCAGCGATGCAGATGTTAAACAAGACTGGTCCCAGCACCGATCCCTGAGGGACACCACTTGTTACAGGTCTCCATCTGGACATTGAGCCATTGACCACAACTCTTTGTGTGCAGCCATCCAGGTAGTTCTTTATCCACCGAGTGGTCCATTCATCAAATTGATGTCTCTCGAATTTAGAGACAAGAATGTTGTGTGGGACACAAATCCAGGTAGATGACATCAACTGCTCTACTGCTGTCCATCAGTTCCGTAGCCCCATCATAAAAGGCCACCAAATTGGTCAGGCAGGATTTCCCCTTAGTGAAGCCATGCTGGCTGTCATCAAGCACCTTGTTGCTAATGGAGGCTGTACTGGATTCACCAGGAGCAGTCATTTTTCTCCTTCTTACAAGCTGGTGCAGTGCTGTGTTTCTGACTTTCAGCCTGGGAACAGTGCTGATAACACTGATGTTTTTAGTTACTGCTTAGTAATGTTTAGTCTGACCAAGGACTTTCTGAGTCTCATGCTCTGCCAGGGAGGAGGGGAAGCCAAGAGGAAGCAGAGACAGGACACCTGACCCAAACTAACCAAAGAGCTATTCCATACCACAGCACATGTTGGCCAGTATATAAACTGGGGGAGTTACCCAGAAGGGCTATATCATTGCTCGGGTCAGACTGGGTATTGGTCGGCAGGTGGTAAGCGGTTGTATTTTCTTTGTTATTTCCCTTATCAGTGTGATTATTGGTGGTAGCAGCAGTGGTTTTGTGTTATACTTTAGTTACTGGACTTTTCTTATCTCAACCCATGGGAGTTACATTCTTTTGATTCTCCTCCCCATCCCTCTGGGAGTGGGGGAAGGAAGGAGGGGAGTGAGAGCGCGAGCTGCGTGGCTGGGCTTAAACCATGACAGGGGCATAGATGAAGCCACCCAAGGTCCTAAATGAATCTGTAGACAAGCACAAATACATATTCTCATCACATTGTCTGCTCTGTATTTTAAAAGGGCATATCCTGTAAATGAAGTAAGGTAGTAGAGAAGGATAAAGCGCAGTATCTTGGTAATCAATATTTGTAGTATCAGTAATTGTATTTTTTCAAAAATTTTTTTCTTGAGCTCTTGCAGTGATTTACCCTAATGATAATCTCACAATTTAAGAAACAATTAAATGTCAATACTTTTTTCCCATGTATACAAGCTGTGTGAATTTATACTATTTGACATGTTGTGATGCAGTTGTGTGTTTTGTTGCTGTATGTCCTTTAACTGATTTACAGCCTGTGGCTCTTGGTTCTACCAGTTGGCCTGCTGTTACAGAAATATTTGTCTAACACTGCTGCTGTTCATGTCTCAGGTATCCTTTTATAGGCAATAGAGAATACAGGGCTGCAGATGTTGCTTGCAGTTTGCTTGAGATGGATACAGATTTTTTTTCCAGCATTGAAACACATTTGCTCATTGCAATCACTAGAGGACAAACCATGGCTAATTTCACATGCAGATTAGGTATGATTTTTGCACAGATGTACCTCTGTGTACACTCAAGGCATTGTTCACTAAAGGTAACTAAGAAGTGGTTCACTGCAACATTTCAAAACTTCTATAATTTGAATTTTGGTTGCACTCCATCATTAATTATGACATGCATGTTAACAAGGAATTTGTACATGGAAACAATTAAAGAAAATATTTCTTAATTTCATTCCTAACCAATATTCTGTGTGTATGTGTATATATGTGTGTATATATATACATGTGTGAATATGCACTATCCACCTCCACAGCCAAAAGGTTGTGCATGGGATCATATGTAATTGGCTAGACTGATAACAAGCCTCCAGGTACTTATAGTTTAGACATATGATGAAGAATATAGGCCTTCAGCTGTCTGTAAAATCTGATGTTCTGTTGTAACTTTCCTTGTCACTATACCAGACTTATTTGAGAATTAAAAAAAAACCAAACAACCCAACATAAAAAAAAAAGAGTCTAATGCATATTTACAATGAGTGGACAAGACTTTTTTTCACTTTGTGTTTCTTGATCATCATCATCATCATCATCATGGGTTGACTTCGCGAACGAAGATTTGGGAAGGGCTTTTACCCACGCTTACTACAAGCGCGCTGATGACTAAGAAGGCCAAAGTGGGATAGGCAAATCCGGCTACAAAAAGCACAGCAGAAGGTCTCCTTGGGTGGAACAGGTGGGACACAATAAAACACGATCTTGGGGAGGCGGTGATCCTTCATTCTAGATACA
>NW_026901330.1:0-36230 GCF_033783945.1 Neopsephotus bourkii
AGTGCCAGCCGGGTGCAATTATCCAAAGCAAAGAGCATTGGGATCAAAGGAACTCCCCCCCCCCATCGCCTTTGGCACAACTCCTCCAAGCAAGGGATGCCCAAAGGGGTCCCAGGGCTGAGACCCCCCCCTCCCGTGCCTCAGTTTCCTCACCCCCCCCCAGCGCTCAGGGCCCCGGCTGCACAAATGCCACCATGAAACCCAATCCGGAGCCATTCATGGCACGGCCGGGACAGGGCTGGGGCCGCGGCCGCTCGGCTCCCCCCCCCCTTCACCGGGGACCCCGTTCTTGGTGTCCGCTGACCCCCAGCACCCCCCGCACCCCCAAACCCCCCCTTCCCAGGTGCCCACCGAGCCCATGGCACTGATGGGGACCCGGCACCCCCCTTGTCACCGATCCCCCCCCTCGGCCAAAGCCACCGGCTCAAGGTCACCGTGGGGGGAGTTGTGTGGCCCCCGCACCCCGCGAGCACCCCGGGATGGGGTCCTTGTCCCGGGGGGGGGGGTGAGGGAAGCAATGGGGTACCCCAAATGTGGGGGTCCCGAAGGAGCTGTGCCCGAGGGGAGGGTCCTGGGCCGTGATGGGTGGGGGGGAAGCACCGAAGGGGGGGGACTCACCCATTCCAGCACCTTGATGAAGCCGAGGGGCTCCAGGAGGCGGCCCCAGCGCACCCCGCTCAGGATGCGGTCCTACGGGGAGAGAGCGGCGGGAGCCGGGGCACCGGGCGGCACCGGGGCTGCAACGAGGGGGCTGCACCGGGGAATGGGGGGAGACTACGGGGGACCGGCGGGGGGGGGGGGGCACCGAAAGGCTCTACCGGGGACTGCACCGGGGGAGTGGAGGAAGGGGCTCGGGTGACACCGGGTGGGGGGGCTGCAACGGGGGGACTGCTCCGAGAGACCGGGAGCGCTGCTCCGGGGAACGGGGGTGCCCTACCTGGAGCCGGGGGGCTTTGTCACCGGCCGCGGGGACGCCGGGGTCCGACATGGCAGGGCTGGGGGGGGGGGGGGATCGGTGCTGCCTCCGCCGCCCGCTGGGACCGCTCCGCTGTCGGGAGCCGCCACCGGGAACCCCACCGCCCCCGGGGGAGGGCAGCACCGCCCCGCCCCCGGCTGGGCCCCCGGTCCGCCCCGTCCACCCCCGGGACAGCCCCCGCCGTTGTGTGCGTCCGACCCCCGTTAACCTCCGTGTGCCACCGTCAGGGGGAACGGAAAGGGGAGCCCCGCTGGGAGCGGTAACGGGGCTCTGTGTGCTCGGGACCCTGGCGCACCCCGGTGCCTCGGAGCGGGGCCCTCCTCATCTCCCCCCCGTATCCCTCCCGCTACCGGCGCCGGTTCCCCCATCCCGGTACCGCCCCGTCCATCAGCGCGTTGGCCCCGCCCCTCACCGCTATCACCACGCCTACTCCGCACTGACCCCGCCCCTTCACGCGGCTGCCCCAGCACCATTGACCCCGCCCTCTGTGCCCTAGCACCGCCCATTAAAGCTATGACCACGCCCCCTTCCCAATGACCACGCCCCTCTCCCTCCCTCCTCCCAACCCCACCGATGCACACTTTGCCCCTCCTCTCCCGCCCTCCCCGCTCTCCGATTGGCTGCTCGGCACGCAGCGCTGTCCAATGAGGGAGCGGCGCGGGCGGAAGTGTGTCGTGGGGGCGGGGCCGCTGACAGGAAGCGGTGCCCGCAGACCCCGGTGTGGGCAGCGCCGCGCTCCCGCTGCCGGCTCCTGTTGTTCGTTCCCTGCCGCTCCCCACACCCGGTACTGCCGCCATCGCCGCCATGTTCCTCACACGCTCCGAGTACGACCGGTGAGTGCCCCGCTTTCCGCCCGCGGCCTGCGGCTGAGTCACGGGCCTGCGCCCGGCCCGGCCCGCCGGGGGCCTGCAGCCGCTGACCGGGCTCCGCTGTTGTCCCGCAGGGGGGTGAACACGTTCTCGCCCGAGGGGAGGCTGTTCCAGGTGGAATACGCCATCGAGGCCATCAAGGTACGGTCCGGCCGCCGCACGGGGGGGGGATTGAGGGCTTCTTCACAGGGGGCATTGCAGAGCCCTCCCCTCCCGGCAGCTCGGGGCCTCTCGCTCCGTTGTAGAGCGGAGGAGCTCGATCCCCCCCCCAGCCAATCCTGCCCCTATGGGGGTGAGGAGCCAAAAGTCCCATCCAGGGCAATGAGCCCCTCTCTGTGCCTTACCGGACAGTGCTAAACCTCGGCTCGGGCCTGGGAGCCGCTGTGCTGTGAGTGCCTGAGTGCTCACGCTGCCTCTGCAGCCAGAAACACTGCCCTAAGAGCAGAGGAGCACTTGGTCTGCTCCTGCTCACCTCCCTGCGCCCGTGCAGCATTCCTGCCTGGGCTCTGTACAGATGGAATTGTGGAGTCAGTCATGGAATCACAGATAGGTTTGGGTTGGAAGGGACCTTAAAGCTCCTCCAGCTCCAACCCCTGCCACAGGCAGGGACCCCTTCCAGTGGAGCAGCTTGCTCCAAGCCCCTGTGTCCAACCTGGCCTTGAACACTGCCAGGGATGGGGCAGCCACAGCTTCTCTGGGCACCCTGTGCCAGCGCCTCAGCACCCTCACAGGGAAGAGCTTCTGCCTAAGAGCTCAGCTCAGTCTCCCCTCGGGCAGGTTCAAGCCATTCCCCTTGGCCTGTCCCTACATCCCTTGTCCCAAGCCCCTCTCCAGGTTTCCTGCAGCCCCTTTAGGCACTGGAGCTGCTCTAAGGTCTCCCCTTCAGGAGCCTTCTCTTCAGGCTGCCCCACCCCAGCTCTCTCAGCCTGGCTCCAGAGCAGAGCTGCTCCAGCCCTCGCAGCATCCCCATGGCCTCCTCTTGGAAGGCATTCATGCGTCCATCATTCATCTCTTCCCAAACAACGTCAATTTTGACACCTTAAAGCCTTGTGAATCCTCTGTTGCAGGCAGAATTGAGCTCATGAAATCCTCCTCTCTGGCTTTCAGTCCCAGCCTTACCTCTGACTGCATCCACACCACTCACTTGGGCTTCTTTCTTCACATTAGCTCCTTTTCTCCCAAGCATCCTGCTATCCACAATAGGATTTACCACAGGAGCAACAGCACTTGGCACAGGGACCATTGCCAGCCTCTACATTGCTCCCAGCACTGGGAGGTGTGCACAGATCCTAAGGGAAGAAGGAACACAGGGGCTTGGAGCAAGCTGCTCCAGTGGAAGGGGTCCCTGCCCGTGGCAGGGGTTGGAGCTGGAGGAGCTTTAAGGTCCCTTCCAATCCAAACCATTCCGTGCTTGGCACTGCTCTGGGAATGACCATGCTTGAACCTTCCCAGTTTCTTTCTCCAAGTCCCAACATTTCAAGTCCGCTGTGCAAAGCTGGAGCATCTTATGGCTGGGTTTCTGCTTCCCAAACCCATCACTCACAAGTCACAGTTAGCACTGCACTGCTCCCATGGGCAGGGGGAGGTGGTGCTGACCCCGTGGTGCTTTCCAGCTTGGCTCCACAGCCATCGGGATCCAGACCTCGGAGGGAGTGTGCCTGGCTGTGGAGAAGAGGATCACATCCCCGCTTATGGAGCCCAGCAGCATTGAGAAGATCGTGGAGATCGATTCCCACATAGGTAAGGGGGAAGAAAGGAGCTTCAGGGGCTCCTCTCATTGACTTTTGGGGCTACAGGTACCAGCCTCTGTCTCCTGGGAGCATCAGGAGCTGGGTTTTGGGGCTGCCCTTCCCCGTGTGCAGAGCTCAGTGGGAATGCTCATCCCTCCCAGGTCCTGCTTGCCACTTTTCCAGGCTCCAGGCCAGCAGGACATAGAGGTGCAGGAAGAGGCAGCTGAAGCCCCCCCCCCCTCCCCAGCCTCACTGACCGGCCTCATGAGAGCTCATCCCAAATTTAGCTCTGGGAGGGCAGGGAATTACTGCAGAAGGTTTGATGTGAAGCCAGGTCCTCCTGGAGCACTAATGCCAGCCTGGATCCCAGCTCCTGCACCCGGAGGGGGGGCCCACAACGGGCTCGTGAGCAGATGTGCAAAGCAGGATTGCTCCAGGGCAGCTGTGTTGATGCTGATGGGGGTCATGGGAGCCCCTGAAGGGCCTCATCTCCTCCCATGTGATTGTGCTGCAGCCCCAAAGCTGTGGGGCATCAGCTCCCATGGAGGGCACTGAGGAGTTCCCCTTCCAAGCTCTTGCATCTCTTCTTGGGTGGCTTCTCTTGCCCCCATTCCAGCTCTGGGGCATGGGTCCAGCTGGGTCCATTTGGGTCCAGGGTCCGTCTGGGTCCACCTGGATCCATTTAGGTCCAGGGTCCACCAGGGTCCATTTGGGTCCAGGGTCCATTTGGATCCAGGACCCGTCTGGGTCCATTTGGATCAAGGATCCACCTGGGTCCATGTGGGTCCAGGGTCCATCTGGGTCCATTTGGGTCCAGGATCCACCTGGGTCCATTTGGGTCCAGGGTCCATTTGGGTCCAGGGTCCATTTGGGTCCAGGGTCCATTTGGATCCAGGGTCCGTTTGGGTCCAGCATCTGCCTGGGTCCATTTGGATCCATTCTCTTTTCCTTTCCAGCAAGCAGTGCAGTGCCTGCTCCCCATAGAGAGCTTTGGGAAAGGGGCATCACCAATAACCACTGACATGATCCCTGTTTTCCCTCTCTGCTTCCAGGATGTGCCATGAGTGGCCTCATAGCTGATGCAAAGACTCTCATTGACAAAGCAAGAGTGGAGACTCAGGTGAGACTTGGTTCCTCCTCTTAACCCAGCAGCACCGCTCTGGGGGCATCTTGGAAGCCTCTGGAATGGGAAGAGCATCCCAGAGAAGGAGCTGGAGGGGAATGGGGGCTTTGACTTGTATTGGTGATGCTTTTGGCACCGTAAGACTCCTCAGTGCCTCAGGTATGGGTCTGTGCTGGAGTAAGGGTTCTTCTGGGAGGTTTTCCTCCATGTCAGCCCTTTCCCACCCTCTGGAGAACTGGATGACCCCAGAAGCACACTGGGATGAAGAGCTCTGACCTTGCGCTTGCCATCCCAAGCTTTTCCAGGGGAGCTGCTCCCATCCTGGTGCTTCCCTCCTATGGCTGGATGGGCCATGAGAAGTTGCCTGTGGCTGCTTCCCATCACTCGAGCCCCGTGTGTGAACGATCCCGGATGCCCACGGTTTGGGAATGAGGTGCTAAACCTGGATTTTCCTTCATTTCCCCTGCAGAATCACTGGTTCACCTACAACGAGACCATGACCGTGGAGAGCGTGACCCAGGCCGTGTCCAACCTGGCGCTGCAGTTTGGGGAGGAGGATGCAGACCCAGGGGCCATGGTGAGGGGCTGGGGGTGCTCTGAGGGGGGGGGGGGTGTTGTTCTTGCCTCCCCCCTACCCTAACCTGGTGCCTCTTTCCTGCTGCAGTCTCGTCCATTCGGGGTCGCGCTGCTCTTTGGAGGCGTGGATGAGAAGGGACCTCAGCTGTAAGTGATGCTCTCTGCAGCCAGGCCAGCTCTGGGAATGACAGAGCCTCTCCCAAAGCTTCCCGGGCCATCTTCATGGCTTCGTTCTGGGATTTCACTTGGGCTTTATCCCATTATGGACCTGATTGGTCTGTTAATGCTTTTAAACCCTTCCCTTCAAAGCACAGCCTGCTCAGGGTTGATGCAAACCCCTTGTCTTCCCTGAACCCTTCCTCTTTAACGTGGTTCCTGGGTGGGAGGGAGCTGTCAAAGCTCTCCTCATCCCCAGTTTATTCTTACCTTTCCCTAAAGGAGAAGCAGAGCCACCGGTAACATAATCTGTAGAGCCTGCTGCAGCATTCCTTAGGGAGGTGCTGTAACCTGAACTCCTCCTCCTGTGCTTCAGGCCCTGCAAGGGGAATGGCTCAGCAGGGCCAACCCAATAAGGTCTCCCAATGGAGCAGCAGGGAAACTCGATGGGTTATTGTCTAAAGGGGGGAAATCAAGAGGAAAACGGCCCTGCCTTAAGCATGGAGGGCTTAAGTCTGAAGCTCTTCACATCCAGGCTCTGAGCCCGATGCTGCTCAGAGACCTATGAGGTTGTGAAGCCCCCAAGGCTATGGGGGGTCAGGGAGGAGGAGGCTGCTGCCAGCTCTGCCCCCCATGCGCAGGGAGCAGCCCTGTCCTCCCTCCCCAGCGCTGGGCAGCTCCCTGCTGGGATGGATTCACCTCTTCCCCCTGTATCCCTGCAGGTTTCACATGGACCCATCGGGGACGTTCGTGCAGTGCGATGCCAGAGCCATCGGCTCCGCCTCGGAGGGGGCTCAGAGCTCCCTGCAGGAAGTTTACCACAAGGTAAAGCCTTGAGGAGCTCCCAGAGCCTCTTTCCTTCCTGTGGGTGATGGGGAAGCTTCTCCTTGTGCTGTCGAGGATGTGCCTGAGCCCCTCAGTGTGGGCCTGGGTCCCTGGTGCTGGTGCTGAGCTGCAGGGGGGAGGCTCTCTGCAAGCAGGAGCAGTGCACCCAGGAGCTCCCCCTGCTGCTGCTGCTGCAAGGGGAGAGCTTGGTCTCCTCCAATGGGTAAGTTCAAACCACATCAGGGAGGACTTGGTGCTGTACACACAGAGCTGGGCCCTGGGAGGGATGGATGGATGCAGCCTCAAGCGTGAGGAGCTTTCTCTCAGCGCGTCTCTTAACCCCACTGCATCTGAGCCCTCAGGGTGCCACAACAGCTCTGATTTGGTGTTAAACGGAGCTTTTCTTCCCTCCCCAAAGAGGGAGCTGCTTGTTCCATGGGGTCACTGCTGAAAAGCACACTTGAGGAGGGTGATGCTCTGAAGACTCCAGCACAGGATGCAGGAACCGCAGTTGTTCATAGCAGAGCATCTCCAGTTCTCGGCTCCCTTAACCCTCTGCAAGCACAGATACCATCGCTCTTTGCCTGTTCCCCAGCCTCTACTTCCCCCTTGCACAGGGATTTACATGGATAAACCCTCAAGGGGAATCCAGCTTTTCAGAACTCCTTGAAGGCTGGGGGGATAGACAGGAACTGGTGAGGAGAACCAGCCCCTCCTGTCCCAATCCTGACCATAGGGTGTTGGTGCCCAGTTGTGAAGCTTGCCAGAGGCAGAATCACCGTGCTGGGGCTGTCACCGTGCTGGGGCTGTCACCGTGCTGGGGCTGTCACCGTGCTGGGGCTGTCACCGTGCTGCGGTTGTCACCCTCCTGCCCCAGCAGCAGCTTTGATCTCTTGTGGATGCTCTCAATAATGTGCTAAGCTTTGAAACCTGCTGCCAGGAGCAGCTTAAAGCCTTTGGGAGGAGCAGGAGGGACGGCAGCGCCTTGTCACTGCTGAAGGGGACAAGCACTTGATGCCATCGCTGAGCGAGGGCTTTGTTTTGCAGTCTATGACACTGAAAGAAGCCATCAAATCTTCCCTGGTCATCCTGAAACAAGTGATGGAGGAGAAGCTGAATGCAACCAACATCGAGGTGACTGGGACCGGGGTGTGCGGCAGGCACTGGGATGGGCTTGACTTCCACACACATGTCTCAGGGAGCATGGGAGAGGGACTGCATCAGGGCCTGCAGGGATGGGACAAGGGGAATGGCTTGAACCTTCCCGAGGGGAGACTGAGCTGAGCTCTTATGCAGAAGCTCTTCCCTGTGAGGGTGCTGAGGCGCTGGCACAGGGTGCCCAGAGAAGCTGTGGCTGCCCCATCCCTGGCAGTGCTCAAGGCCAGGTTGGACACAGGGGCTTGGAGCAAGCTGCTCCAGTGGAAGGGGTCCCTGCCCATGGCAGGGGTTGGAGCTGGAGGAGCTTTAAGCTCCCTTCCAACCCAAACCATTGCAGGGCCCTTATGAACGTGCTGAGGAGCAGCTCGGGGTTGGAGCTCTGGTGCTGGTTGTGCCTTAACCCAGCAGACCCTGGAGCCCTCTGACCTTAGAGGCCTGCGGTGCCGCTCGGATCTCTTGTTTCCTCCCCAGCTTTGGCCATTCTCTTTCCCCTGCTCCGTGTAACATTAGAAGCAATGGGAATTCTGCAGCTTCTGGACTTGCTATATTGAGGCCTGAGCCAGGGCCAACAATCTGCTGGGCAGGAGCCCCATTGAGGTGAAGCCTCGGGCAGGAACGTGCTTCCCCTCGTCCCCATTGCCCACGAGCAGATCCCCACCAGTGCGGTGGATCCTGGCCCCTGCAGTCCTGTTCTTCACCCTTAACACTCCTTTATAGGCAGGGAAGGTGAAACCCCCTTCAGTTTGGTGCTGGTGGTGGCTGGATGATGAGCAAGGCTGGAGGATAGAGTTTGCTTCTATTTCAGGCAGGTTATGAGACACTGGCCCTTTCCAACTCATGGCATTCCAGCTCCGGAGCTGCTCTGCTCCCATTCCATCCCTCTGAGCACTGGGACCCTGTCCCCCAGCCAGCCTGAATGTGTGCACCTCATCCCATGCTGCTGTGGGGACCCTTCCCGACAGCAGGAACCGGTTTCCTTTGGGTGGGAAGGGAGGATGGACACTGGGAGCATGGATGTGCCTGATGGTGGGATCTGCTCCCAGCCCACACGGAGCAGCTCCATCCTGCCCAGCCCCAGGGCTCTGCAGAGCAGGGGAGCGTGTACAGTATCCTTATGTCATGTCCCTGTTTAACAGGGCTTAACTGTGCTTGGCAAAGCCCTTCCCGTGGTGAGGAATCATCTCGGGGTTGGGGATGAGAGGAAGGCTGGGGAGTCAAAGGTCTCCATTGACTCAAGCCCCTCCTTGGGCTGGGAAGGAGCTGCTTTGCTTGGTAGCAAGCACAAGTACGTGGGGCTCTGGAGTATTTACTCTTGGTGCTTCCAATTGGAAGCAAAGTGGGGTCACAGGAGAGTTAAATCCATGGGAAGCAAAAGCCAGGAGGCTCCATGCGATGCCTTCAAATGAGTTACTTCCCTTTGAGGGAATGGGTGAGGAAAGCTCTTGTAGGACCCTGCTGCTCCCATTCTAGGGGATCTGAGCTTCTCCTCCTCACCCAACACCCCTCACAAAGGGCAGGATGTGCCCCCTTGCATGGTCACTACTGAGGACCACGGGGAGCTGCATCCCCTCCTCAAGCAGCCCCTTCCCTGCTGCTCCTATGAGGAGACTGAGTCAATCCAAAGCTATTTCTGCAGCAAGCAGCTATTTTGGAGGGCATCCCGGAGCGTGTTCCAGGCTGGAATGCCGCTCTGGCAGCAGGGACAGCTGCTGCTCTGCTCCCTGCTTTAACCCCTTGCTCCTTCCCTCGCAGCTCGCCACCGTGGAGCCCGGCATGAAGTTCCACATGTACACGAAGGAGGAGCTGGAAGAGGTCATCAAGGATATCTGAAGAGGAAGAAGACTCCCTCAAAGGTTCATTCCCCCCCCAGTCAAAGCGACCTGAGTGGGTTCCGCTCCCTGGGATCTCTTTGCCAGCAGCAGCAGCTGGGGTTGCTCTGCAGAGGAGGCTCTTGAGGGTTTTTTACCGTTCCTGTACATAACTGATGTCTGCAAGGCGAGGGAAGGAGAATAAAGCCTTTTGTTATCTACCCTGGGCTCTTCGTGGAGGGTTGGGAGCTGAAATCAGGGCATCGTCAGTGCCAAAAGCAGGGCCGAGTCTCCCTCTCGTGGTGGCTTCGCATCAGCTCGGCTGCAGCTCGGTTTGGAGCTCTTTGGTGCATAAAGTCATAGAATGGTTTAGGGTTGGAAAGGACCTTCAGATCATCCAGCTCCAACCCCCCTGCCATGGGCAGGGACACCTCACACTAAACCATGGCACCCAAGGCTCTGGCCTTGAACACTGCCAGGGATGGAGCATTCACAACCTCCCTGGGCAACCCATTCCAGTGCCTCAGCACCCTCACAGGAAAGAACTTCCTCCTTAGATCCAATCTAAACTTCCCCTTTGGAGCATCCCCCATTGTCCTTCTCCCTTGGGTTTTCTCCCTAAAGCCTGAGCTGGAGCTCTGACTCCTTCCCAGGGCAGAAACCCATAACCAGGCTTGGGATTTGCTTGGGAATACCCGTACCACTGCTAGACCAAGGCTGGGGTCAGTGGTGCAGCCCCTGCCCTGGCACCTCCTGCACGTCCTGCTTAGGTTTGAGGGCAGTTGTGTTTGGATTGGGAAACTTCTGCTCATCGGCTTGGTTGGGATTCTTGTTCCCCTGCATTATCCTTGGAACAGCCTCTCAGAACTGAAGGGATAAGGGAATAAACTGGGATTTGAGTTATGGAATGGGTTGGGTTGAAGGGACCTTAAAGCTCATCCAGTTCCAGCCCCTGCCATGGGCCACCTTCCACTGGAGCAGGAGCAAACACTTGCACCCACCAGCCCTTACCTGTTACCCTTTGGTACCACCCATCCTCTTCATGACTCCCTCTCTTGCTGTTGCCAGATGGATGTGGGAAGGGGAAACCCGGTCTTCCCAGCTGGATCAGCCCTTGGATAACCTCAGTTCTCCCATTCCTGCTGTGAGTTTCCCCTCTTTGCATTAACAAATGAAGGACACAAACTGGAGCATCAGGCGATGCCCGAGGCCATGGTTCCAGGTTGACCACACAGCCCTTACTTCCAGGTGGGAGAGTAAAGGTCACCCATACACAGTGGATGGGCTCTACCCTTCCCTGGCGTCCTGACGTGGCTCTGCCCACGGCCCTGCTCCTAATTCCTGACGTGGATCCGAGGTGTGGAAGCTCGCCTGGCTGGAATATCCAGCAGGTCCGGGCCATCTGCCACCACCCAGCACCAGCCATCTCCTCCTTCATCCCCCGCATCCACCCTTGATCCCAAACCCGCGCTGAACCCTTGGGTCACCCCAGGGCCCCATCGGGGTCCCTTTTCCTTTGGGAAGGGGTGAACCCGCTGCTGTTCCGGCTTTGTTTGTGTCCGCAGCCACACAAAAGCTCTTTCTTCCCTGTCACGGGTGCGCCGGTGGCAGCATCCCATGGAACCGGCTCTTCGGGACGGGAAAATTGAGGCTTTGTGTTCCTTATCTGAGCCCTCCCGGCAAGGGAAGAGCCTCAGCTCCCCGCCCGCACGAACAACGAGGGCAATGGGGAGCGGGCTGGGAGGTCTGACCCGCTCTGTGCATCACCGGGTACCGAAGCACCCGGGTCTTGCCGGTACCGGCCTCCCGAACCGGGGCAGCCGGACTTGTCGCTGCAGCCAATCAGAAAATCGCTTCGCTCGCTCCCCTCGCCTCTCAGCCAATCAGAAAGCTGTCGCTAGGTAGATTAGAGCGCAGGGGTCAAAAGGGAGAGGGCGGGCTCGCTGCCACCTTGTCAACCAATCAGAGCAGGAGGAGGGCGGTGATTGACAAAGAGAAGGGGCGGGGCGGGGCGGGGGGCGTGTCCCTGGGGAGAGCGGCGTCCACTGTAGCCAACCAGCTCCCGGGGGCGCGTCGAGGGGGCGGGGCTAAGGGCGGCGAACAACCAATGGGGAGCGAGGGGCGGGCAGCGGCGGCAGGACCGGGAGAGCGGGGCGGCGGCGGTGGTGACGGTGACGGCGGCGGGAGTCGCCATGGGCCCGCCGGGGGCTGCGGCCTTGACCGTGCTCATGGCGGCGGCGATGGCGGCGGGGCCTGCGCTGGGGCTGCGGCTGCGGGGCCGGCACCGGGCCCCCCGCGGCGGCACCGGGGCGCTGACGGCGGCGGGAGGCGAGGCCTGCGGCGGCCTGCGCGGGGTCCCGGCGGCCCTCGGCAACAACACGCACCAGGTGAGGCGGGCACGGCCCGGTACAGCGGGAGGCGCCGCGGCTCGGGGCCGGGGACACCGGGGACACCGGGGACAGGCGGACGGATACCCCCGTGACAGCGCTGGGAATGGGCAGGGAGCCCCCCCCACCTGTGGGATGGACACACAGACACACCCCCACACACACCCTTCCCATCCCGGATCCCATGGGATGAACACACAGACCCCCCCGCTCTTCCCATCCCGTATCCCATGGGATGAACACACAGACACCCCCCTCTGATTCCCTTCCCATCCCGGATCCCATGGGATGGACACACAGACACCCCCCCCTTCCAAATCCCATGGGATGGACACACAGACCCCCCCCCGCTCTTCCCATCCCAAGTCCCATGGGATGGACACACAGACACCCCCCCCTTCCCATCCCGTATCCCATGGGATGAACACACAGACACCCCCCCCCATCATCCCATGGATGGACACAGACACCCCCCCTTCCCATCCCGTATCCCATGGGATGAACACACAGACACCCCCCCGACCCTTCCCATCCCGTATCCCATGGATGAACAGACCCCTCACTTCTCGTTCCATGGGATGAACACACAGACACCCCCCGACCCTTCCCATCCCGTATCCCATGGGATGGACACAGACACCCCCCCTTCCCATCCCGTATCCCATGGGATGAACACACAGACACCCCCCCGACCCTTCCCATCCCGTATCCCATGGGATGAACACAGACACCCCCCTCTGACCCTTCCCTTCTCGTATCCCATGGGATGGACACAGACACCCGGACGGACAGGACAGGACAGGGTGCACTCACGGACACCGCGGGGGGGACGTGACCGCGGCGCTGGCGCCACTCCCGGGCCGGGATCGGGATCGGGATCAGGATCAGGGCGGGCTCCGTGCCCGGGCAGGGGCCGGTTGCCACCCGTTGGCGTTGCCGGCCCCGTTTGGCGTTACACTGACACTGAGTTCTCCTCCCCTCCTTCCCCCCCTTTTCCCTTCATTCTCCCCCCTTTTCCCACTTTCCCACCCCATTTCCCCCCCCCTTTCCCTTCATTTCTCCCCCTTTTCCCTCTTTTCCCCTCCGTTTTCCCCTTTTCCCTTAATTTTTCCCCCTTTTCCCACTTTTTCCCACCCCGTTCCCCCCTTTCCCTTCACTTCTCCCCCTTTTCCCACTTTTCACCTCTGTTTTCCCCCCTTTCCCTTAATTTTACCCCTTATCCCGCTTTTCCACCCCATTTTCCCTGTCTTTTCCCTTCATTTCTCCCCCTTTTCCCACTTTTCCACCCCTTTTTCCACCCCTTTTTCCCTTCATTTTTTCTTTCCCTTTCCCACTTTCTCTCTCCGTTTCCCCCCCCTTATTTTTTCCCACTTTCCCACCCTGTTTTCCCTTTTCCCTTCATTTCTCACCCTTTTCCCACTTTCCCACCCCGTTTTCCCCCCTTTTCCACCCCATTTTCCCCCTTTTTTCTCTTCATTTCTCCCACTTTCCCACCCCATTTTCCACCCCTTTTCCCACTCTCATCCCTCCCAGTTCATCTTCGACGACCTCAGCAGCTCCGTGTCCCTGTCCTGGGTTGGTGACAGCACTGGGGTGAGCACTGCGGGCTCCCACATTGGGATGGGGGGGTCCCCACTTCCATAGGGGACAATGGGACCTGGATGGGGTGACCCCCACCATGCACCCTTGTTCTGCCCCCCCTATCCCCATCCTGCTCATCCCGATGACATTCCAGGTGATCCTGAGCTTCGGGCAATCCAAACTGTACCGGAGGTGAGTGGGACCCTATGGAGGGGTGGGAGCAGCCCCCCCATCCCCGCCCCATTCCCGCATCCCTGTTCCTGCTTCCCACTGTGTGCTCCCCCCCTTCCAGTGAGGACTATGGGAAAAGCTTCCAGGACATCTCCAGCCTCATCAACAACACCTTCATCCGCACCGAGTTTGGTGTGGCCATCGGGCCCGGCAACTCTGGGAAGGTGGGGATGGGGATGGGAATGGTGGGGAATGGGGATGGGAATGGGGATGGGAATGGTGGGGAATGGGGATGGGAATGGGGATGGGAATGGGGATGGGAATGGTGGGGATGGGGATGGGAATGGTGGGAATGGGGTTGGGAATGGGGATGGGAATGGTGGGGATGGGAATGGGGATGGGAATAGTGGGAATGGGGATGGGAATGGGGATGGGAATGGTGGGATTGGGGATGGGAATGGGGATGGGAATGGTGGGAATGGGGATGGGAATGGTGGGGAATGGGGATGGGAATGGGGATGGGAATGGTGGGATTGGGGATGGGAATGGGGATGGGAATGGTGGGAATGGGGATGGGAATGGTGGGGAATGGGGATGGGAATGGGAATGGTGGGGAATGGGGATGGGAATGATGGGGATGGGAAAGGTGAAGATGGAGATGGGAAGGGTGGGGATGGGATTGGGGATGGGAATGGTGGGGAATGGGGATGGGAAAGATGGGGATGGGAAGGGTGTGGATGGGAATGGTGAGCATGGAAAAGGGGAGGATGGGGATAGGAAAGATGGGAATGGGGATGGGAAGGGTGGGGATGGGGATGGTGCGAATGGGAAAGGTGAGGATGGGAAAGGTGGGAATGGGGATGGGAAGGGTGGGGATGGGGATGGGGATGGTGGGGATGGGGATGGGGATGGTGGGAATGGGGATGGGAAAGATGGGGATGGGAAGGGTGGGGATGGGGTGGTGGGGTCCCCCATATCCCATGGCCGTGGCTCCCCCCATGCAGGTGATCCTGACGGGGGACGTCTCCGCTGGGAGCCGCGGGGGCCGCATCTTCCGCTCCCTGGATTTTGCCCGGAATTTCATCCAGACGGATGTGCCCTTCCAGCCGCTGGTGCAGCTCAGCTACAGCCCGCGGGACCCCGAGTGCCTGCTGGCGCTCAGCACCGACGTGAGCGCGATGAGGCCCGCTTCCCTAGGGATGCTGTGCCGGAGGATGCCCGGATGGGAATGGGCTTGGAGCCGCAGGGATGGGGATGTGGGTTTGGGGGGGATTGGGGTCATCCAATTCCCTTTTCCATCCTTGTCCCATAGAACGGGCTCTGGGTCTCCAGGGATTTCGGGCACAAATGGGTCCTGATCCACAGAGCGGTGTGCTTGGCCAAGTGGTGAGTGAGGGGGTCACCCCCCCGCCCCATCCCTCTGTATCCCATTGCTCCCAGTGCCACATCCCCTCTTCCTTCCCTTCCCAGGGGTGCGGATGGGACCATCTTCTTCACCACCTTCCTGAACAACTCCTGCAGTAAGTACTGCCCATGCAGGGAGCCAGCGCTGCAGGGGGTGTGTTGGGATATTGATGGGGATGTGCTGGGATACTGGGAGGGATGTGTTGGGATAGTGGGGGGATGTGTCGGGATACTAATGGGGATGTGTTGGGATACTGGGGGGGATGTGTTGGGATGCTGGAGGGGATGTGTTGGGATACTGATGGGGATGTGCTGGGATACTGGGGGGGGATGTGTTGGGATACTGGAGGGGATGTGTTGGGATACTGATGGGGATGTGTTGGGATACTGGGGGGATGTGTTGGGATGCTGGGGGGGTGTGTTGGGATGCTGGGGGGGATGTGTTGGGATGCTGGGGGGGATGTGTTGGGATAATGGGGGGGATGTGTTGGGATAGTGGAGGGGGTTGTGTTGGGATACTGGGGGAGTTGTGTTGGGATACTGGGGGGGATGTGTTGGGATACTGGGGGGGGGGGATGTGTTGGGATACTGGGGGGATGTGCTGGGATACTGGGGGGGATGTGTTGGGATAATGGGGGGATGTGTTGGGATACTGGGGGGGATGTGCTGGGATGCTGGGGGGGATGTGTTGGGATTCTTGATGGGGATGTGTTGGGATACTGGGGGGGATGTGTTGGGATGCTGGAGGGGATGTGTTGGGATACTGGGGGGGGTTATGTTGGGATACTGGGGGGATGTGTTGGGATACTAATGGGGATGTGTTGGGATACTGGGGGGGATGTGCTGGGATACTGTTGGGACCAGCCCCGGCGGTGGCCGCTGAAGCCGGAGGCAGCTCCAGGCTCTTTAATCCCCGCTCCCTTCTCCTCAAGAAGCTGACCTGGGCTTCCTGGAGCTCAGGAAAACCTCGGACCTGGGCTCCTCCTTCAAGGTCATCGGCACCAGGATCTACTCCTTCGGCCTGGGGGGGCGCTTCCTCTTCGCCTCCGTTATGACAGAGCAGGTCCTTGTCCCCCCCCATCCCATCCCCATCCCATCCCATCCCATCCCATCCCATCCCATCCCCATCCCATCCCATCCCATCCCCATCCCATCCCCATCCCATCCCATCCCATCCCATCCCATCCCATCCCATCCCATCCCATCCCATCCCCATCCCATCCCCATCCCCATCCCATCCCAGTACCGGTGCCTTCATCCCCATGGGGACGAGCAAGTCTGACGATGCTTTGGGGATCCCTCAGGGGACCACGAGGCGCATCCACGTCTCCCTGGACCAAGGGGAGAGCTGGAACATGGCCCAGTTGCCCTCCGTGGGGCACGAGCAGTTCTACTCCATCCTTGCTGCCAACGAGGACCTGGTCTTCATGCATGTGGATGAGCCAGGAGGTGAGCACCACCGGGTCCTGTTCCCCCCCATGCATGGGGCTCATTGCCATTGGAGCATCCCTATTGAGCAGCTCCTTCCTTATGGCCTTCAGGGGTCTTTTCTCTTCCTACAACACCCCATGGCCTCCCCATCACCCTGACCCCTGTGTCCCTGCCCTAGACACGGGCTTCGGCACCATCTACACCTCGGATGAGCGCGGCATCGTCTACTCCAAGTCCCTGGAGCGGCACCTTTACACCACGACGGGGGGGGAGACCGACTTCACCAACATCACCTCCCTGCGCGGCATCTTCATCACCAGCGTCCTCTCCGAGGGTGGGTCCAGGCCTGGGGATGCTGTGGGAGCACTGGGATGCTCCTGACCCCCTTCTCCCCCCCCTCTATCTCAATGCCTTGCAGATAACTCCATCCAATCCGTGATCACCTTTGACCGGGGGGGGCAATGGGTGCCCCTGCGCAAGCCCAAGAACACCTCGTGTGACTCCATGGCACGGAGCAAGGATGAGGTGGGGATGGGAACTGGTCCTATGGGGGCTGCTGTGGGGCCCCTCGGTGGTCCCTGCCTTGGCTCTGTTAAAGGGATGCTCAGGGATGTGGGGGGGGATCCAGCCTGTGCCTCCCAGCAGAGGTGCTGAGGGTGTGGGGCTGGATGTGCACAGGGTGTGGGGCACAATGTGGGGCTGTGGGTCCACTCTGTAGGGCTGTGGGTCACGCCATGGGATGTGGGTTGCTGCATGGGATGTGGGTCGCTGCATGGGATGTGGGTCACTGCATGGGATGTGGGTCGCTGCATGGGATGTGGGTCGCTGCATGGGATGTGGGTCGCTGCATGGGATGCGGATCACTGCATGGGATGTGGTTCACCCTATGGGCCTGTGGTCACCCTATGGGGCTGTGGTTCACCCTATGGGGCTGTGGTTTGCACCATGGGCCTGTGGTTCACCCTATGGGGATGCGAATCACGCCATGGGATGCGAATCATGCCATGGGATGTGGATCACTCCATGGGATGTGGATCACTCCATGGGGCTGTGGTTTACCCTATGGGGCTGTGGATCACTGCATGGGGCTGTGGATCACTCCATGGGGCTGTGGATCACACCATGGGGCTGTGGATTACACCATGGGATGTGGGTCACACTATGGGGCTGGAGATCACTCCATGGAGCTATGGATCACTCCATGGAGCTCTGGATCACTCCATGGGGCTATGGATCACTCCATGGGGCTATGGATCACACCACGGAGCTATGGGTCACTCCATAGAGCTATGGATCACTCCATGGAGTTATGCATCACTCCATGGGGCTGTGGATCACTCCATAGAGCTATGGATCACTCCATGGGGCTATGGATCACTCCATGGAGCTATGGGTCACTCCATGGGGCTATGGATCACTCCATGGGGCTATGGATCACTCCATGGGGCTATGGGTCACTCCATAGAGCTATGGATCACTCCATGGAGCTATGCATCACTCCATGGAGCTATGGGTCACTCCATAGAGCTATGCATCACTCCATGGGGCTGCTTGGCAAGCTCTGCTCAGGCTGGGGTAGCCCTGGCTTCTCTCCCAGCACCCCTTTGGGCATCCCTGTGTGCCCTGCGGTCCCGGTGGCCACGCTCCCCTCTCTCCTTCAGTGCAGCCTCCACATCCACGCCTCCTACAGCATCTCCCAGAAGCTCAACGTGCCCATGGCACCGCTCTCGGAGCCCAACGCCGTCGGCATCGTCATCGCGCACGGTACCCACCCCACCGGGGCAGGGACCATGGGGCCCAGTGCCACATCCAGCTCCATGTGGTGACCCTGTGTGTGTCATCCCCCCCTCCAACAGGCAGCGTCGGGGGGGCTATCTCGGTGATGACCCCCGATGTGTACATCTCCGATGATGGGGGCTACACGTGGGCACGGATGCTGGAGGGACCGCACCATTATTCCATCCTGGACTCGGGGGGCCTCATCGTGGCCGTGGAGCACAGCAGCCAACCCATCAACACCATTGAGTAATGGGCTTGGAGGATGAGGGGCACTGGGGATGCTCAGTGGGCACTGGGGATGGTCAATGGCACTGGGGATGCTCAGTGGGCACTGGGGATGCTCAATGGCACTGGGGTTGCTCAATGGCACTGGGGATGCTCAGTGGGCACTGGGGATGCTCAATGGCACTGGGGATGCTCAATGGCACTGGGGATGCTCAGTGGGCACTGGGGATGCTCAATGGCACTGGGGATGCTCAATGGCACTGGGGATGCTCAGTGGCAATGGGGATGGTCAATGGCACTGGGGATGCTCAATGGCACTGGGGATGCTCAGTGGGCACTGGGGATGCTCAATGGCACTGGGGATGCTCAGTGGGCACTGGGGATGCTCAATGGGCACTGGGGATGCTCAATGGCACTGGGGATGCTCAATGGGCACTGGGGAGTGCTCAATGGCACTGGGGATGCTCAGTGGGCACTGGGGATGCTCAGGGGCACTGCGGATGCTCAATGGCACTGGGGATGCTCAATGGCACTGGGATGTCAGTGGGCATGGGTGTTGGCACTGGGGATGCTCAGTGGGTGGGGTGTTGGTGGGGATGCTCAATGGCACTGGGGATGCTCAGTGGGCACTGGGGATGCTCAATGGCACTGGGGATGCTCAGTGGCACTGGGGATGCTCAATGGCACTGGGGAATGCTCAATGGCACTGGGGATGCTCAATGGCACTGGGGATGCTCAGGGGCACTGGGGATGCTCAGTGGGCACTGGGGATGCTCAATGGCACTGGGGATGCTCAGTGGGCACTGGGGGGTGCTCAATGGGCACTGGGGATGCTCAATGGCACTGGGGATGCTCAATGGCACTGGGGATGCTCAGGGGCACTGGGGATGCTCAGTGGCACTGGGGATGCTCAGTGGGCAGTGGGGATGCTCAATGGGCACTGGGGATGCTCAATGGATGGGGATGCTCAGTGGGATGCTCAATGGCACTGGGGATGCTCAGTGGTCAGTGGGGATGCTCAATGGCACTGGGGATGCTCAGTGGGCACTGGGGATGCTCAATGGCACTGGGGATGCTCAGTGGGCACTGGGGATGCTCAATGGCACTGGGGATGCTCAGTGGGCAGTGGGGATGCTCAATGGGCACTGGGGATGCTCAATGGCACTGGGGATGCTCAGTGGCATGGGATGTCATGGCACTGGGGATGCTCAGTGGGCACTGGGGATGCTCAATGGCACTGGGGATGCTCAATGGGCACTGGGGATGCTCAATGGCACTGGGGATGCTCAGTGGGCAGTGGGGATGCTCAATGGCACTGGGGATGCTCAATGGCACTGGGGGGTGCTCAGTGGGCAGTGGGGATGCTCAATGGCACTGGGGGGTGCTCAGTGGGCACTGGGGAGTGCTCAATGGCACTGGGGATGCTCAGTGGGCAGTGGGGATGCTCAATGGCACTGGGGATGCTCAATGGCACTGGGGATGCTCAGTGGGCAGTGGGGATGCTCAATGGCACTGGGGATGCTCAATGGGCACTGGGGATGCTCAGTGGCACTGGGGGGTGCTCAGTGGGCACTGGGGATGCTCAATGGCACTGGGGATGCTCAGTGGGCACTGGGGATGCTCAGTGGGCACTGGGGATGCTCAGTGGGCACTGGGGATGCTCAATGGCACTGGGGATGCTCAATGGCACTGGGGATGCTCAATGGCACTGGGGATGCTCAGTGGGCACTGGGGATGCTCCGTGGGCACTGGGGATGCTCAGTGGCACTGGGGATGCTCAATGGGCACTGGGAATGCTCAGTGGGCACTGGGGATGCTCAGTGGCACTGGGGATGCTCAGTGGGCACTGGGGATGCTCAGTGGGCACTGGGGATGCTCTGGGAGGTGCCCCTATGGTGCTGAGCGCATCCCTGCCCGCAGGTTCTCCACGGACGAGGGGCAGTGCTGGTACCGGTACCCATTCTCCAAGGATCCCATCTTCTTCACGGGGCTGGCGTCGGAGCCCGGGGCCCGCTCCATGACCGTCAGCGTGTGGGGCTTCCGCGGCAGCTTCTTCTTCCGCAAGTGGGTCTCCTACACCATTGACTTCAGCGAGCTGCTGAGCAGGGCCTGTGAGTGCTGATGGGGATGGGATGGGGATGGGGATGGATGGGGATGGGGATGGGGATGGGGATGGGATGGGGATGGGGATGGGGATTGGGATGGGGATGGGGGATGGGGATGGGGATGGGGATGGGGATTGGGATGGGGATGGGGATGGGATGGGGATGGGGATGGGGATGGGATGGGGATGGGGATGGGGATGGGATGGGGATGGGGGGATGGGGATGGGGATGGGATGGGGATGGATGGGGATGGGGATGGGGATGGGAATGGGGATGGGGATGGGGATGGGGATATGGGGATGGGGATGGGGATGGGGATGGGATGGGGATGGGGATGGGGATGGGGATGGGGATGGGGATGGGGATGGGGATGGGGATGGGGCCCCATGGTGCTGTCCTGGTGCTGAGCGCGGTGCCCGCAGGTGAGGACAAGGATTACACCATCTGGCTGGCGCACTCCAGCGATCCCGGTGACCCCAGCGACGGCTGCATCCTGGGCTACAAGGAGCAGTACCGGCGGCTGCGCAAGTCCTCGGTGTGCCGCAACGGCCGCGACTACGTGGTCACCAAGCAGCCGTCCGTGTGCCCCTGCACGCTGCAGGACTTCCTCTGGTGGGCTCTGTCCTCAGCATCGATCCCTGCATCACCCTTTCCCCTGCATCATCCCTCATCCCATCATCCATCCCCATTTTTGTTTTTTGTTTTTGTTTTTGTTTTTTTTTTTTTTTTTTTTTTCCCCATCATCTCATCATCCCACATCCATCCCCACATCATCCATCCCATCATCCCTGTATCTCATCATCATCCCATCCCCAGCATCATCCCATCCCCAGCATCATCCCATCCCCAGCATCATCCCATCCCCAGCATCATCCCATCCCCAGCATCATCCCATCCCCAGCATCATCCCATCCCCAGCATCATCCCATCCCCAGCATCACCCCATCCCCAGCATCATCCCATCCCCAGCATCATCCCATCCCCAGCATCACCCCATCCCCAGCATCATCCCATCCCCAGCATCATCCCATCCCCAGCATCACCCCATCCCCAGCATCATCCCATCCCCCATCATCCCATTTTTTTTTTTTTTTTTTTTTTCATCCCATCCTTGCACCATCCCATCCCTGACATCATCATCATCCTCGCGTCATCCTATCCCTGCTTCATCTCACCCCCGCATCATCCCATCCTTGCATCTTCCCACCTCTAACATCTTCCCACCTCCCACCATTCTCCCACCTCTCCAGCATCTTCCCATTCCCTCAACTCCTTTCACCTCCAGCATTGTCCCACCTTCACATCTTCCCACATCCCCATGTGTCTTCCCATCACCCCACCCTCTCTTCCCACCTCCCATCCCCATTTCAGACCAGCATCCCCCTCCTTGTCCCGGGGGGGGGGGGGGTCTCATCCCCTTTTCCCCTTCTTCCCGCAGTGATTTCGGGTACTTCCGCCCTGAGAACCAATCCGAGTGCGTGGAGCAGCCGGAGCTGAAGGGCCACGACCTGGAATTCTGCCTCTACGGCCGCCGGGAGCTGCTCAGGACCAGCGGGTACCACACGGCCGCATCCTGCCCTTAGCGGGGCCGGACCTGGCTCCATCCCTTCACCCCCTTGGGGATGAGCATCCCTTGGGAAGCTTCTTTGGGATCACCGAGCGCTTCCTTCACCCTCAGGTACCGGAAGATCCCTGGGGATAAATGCTCCGGAGGGGAGAGCCCGGCGCGGGAGGAGACGGACATGAAGAAGAAATGCACCAGCAACCTGCTGAGCCCCAGCCCGCTGGTGGGTGCTGATGCCGGTGGCACCCATGGGTGACACCGCGGGCACGGGGACCACCTCCTGTCCCCAATGGGGGTGCATTGGGGGTCACGGTGCCCCTCCATTCGCACAGGCCGCCCCCCGCAGCCCCACTGCTGCTGTCCTGGCTGTGGGCACCGCGCTGCTGCTCACCGCGGCCATCACCGTGATTCTGGTCAAGAAATACGTGTGTGGGGGCAGGTGAGGGACCCCCCCCCCAAACAATGGCTCCCCACCATGGTTGGGGGGCTGCTGCCTTCACCCCCCCTACACGCAACCTCCAGGTTCCTGGTGCAGCGTTACTCGGTGCTGCAGCAGCATGCAGAGGCCAATGATGCAGAGACCATCGATGCGCTGGGCCCCCCCCCGCCTGCCAAACCTGGGTACCACGATGACTCCGATGAGGTGAGACCCCCCCCCATACACACTCCATAGGGATCTATGGGGGGGTCCTGCTCTGGGGGGGGTACACCAATGGGTGATGGGTGCATATCCACCCCCCTCCACTCCATAGGGATCTATGGGGGGGTCCTGCTCTAGGAGGGGGCACCCCAATGGGTGATGGATCTATATCCCCCCCCCATACACACTCCATAGGGATCTATGGGGGGGTCCTGCTCTGGGGGGGGTACACCAATGGGTGATGGGTGCATATCCACCCCCCTCCACTCCATAGGGCTCTATGGGGGGTCCTGCTCTGGGGGGGGGGCACCCCAATGGGTGATGGATCTATATTCCCCCCCCACTCCATTGGCCTCTATGGGGGGGGGTCCTGCTCTAGGGGGTGCACCCCAATGGGTGATGGATCCATATCCACCCCCCTCCACTCCATAGGGATCTATGGGGGGGTCCTCTCTAGGGGGGGGGTACCCCAGTGGGTGATGGATCTATATCCCCCCCCCATACACACTCCATAGGGCTCTATGGGGGGTCCTGCTCTAGGGGGTGCACCCCAATGGGTGATGGATGCATATCCACCCCCCTCCACTCCATAGGGATCTATGGGGGGGTCCTCTCTGGGGGGGGCACCCCAATGGGTGACAGATCCATATCCCCCCCCCCCCCACACACCATAGGGCTCTATGGGGGGGGTCCCTCTGTAGGGGGGGCACCCCAATGGGTGACAGATCCATTCCCCCCCCTTCCAGGATCTCTTGGAATAGCGGCGCTGATGCTGAGGACACAGGGATGCTGCAAAGGCAGGACCTGCCCCCCCATTCCTGGGGGGGGGGCTGTAACTGAGCTCCATCCTGGGGTGGGGGGGGATGCTCTTTATTATCCCCTTATCTGGGCTATTTGATGTCATAGGAACTGCCCCCCCCAGTGTCCCCAAGATTTGGGGGGGGGCTGGGGACAAGCTTTGGGGTGTCCCCATTGCCTGGGGGGGGTCGTTTCCCCCCCCCTTTCCCAAAGCAATACTGCCATGGGGTGCCCCCAGCTTTGGGGTGCAGGTCCCCATGGTGGGGGGGGGGTGGTCACGGTTTAGGGCCCCCCCCCCCGCCAAGCTTGCCGTGGCCAAGGGAGATGCAGCAATAAGGAATTGAAGCTTGAAGCAGGGGGGGGTTTTGGGGGGCTCGATCCTGGCTGGGGGGGGGCTCCTTACACTGGATCCATCCTTTATTGGGGGGGGTCACCCCACAACGCCCCCCCCCCCACCTCCCAGCCTCTGGTGGGGGGGGGGGTATGTCCCCCTTCCCCATATTGGGCAATGGGGGCTCAGCTCTGCCCCATAGCTATCGCGATAGGGCTGGGTGTCACGATATAGACTCCCCCCCCCCCCCAAGTGCTGGTGGGATTGGGGGGGGGGGGCATCTTTTGCATGTGCTTCAACACGGGGCTGGGAGCCCTAAGTCAAAGCCATAGAGCCCTGTGTGACCCCCAAGTGTGGGGGGACACACATGGACCCCCCCCCCCCAGGTGACGCTGGACCCATGGGGCTGTGTCTGTATATTTGGGGTAATGGAAAGCAAAGCAGAGCCTGGGCCCTGCCCTGTGCTGTGGGGGGGGTTCGGGGGGGGCACCCCCATGCAGGGCCCATGGGGGGGGCAGGCATTAAAAACACTGTTCCTTTATTCCAGTATAAGGCAACTCAATACAGACACAAACACGGGGGGGGACACACAGAGAAGGGGAACCCCCCCCGGTGTAAGGGGATGGCTATGGGGCTGGGGGGGGTCTATGGGGCTGGGGGGGTGTCTATGGGGCTGGGGGGGTTTCTATGGAGTTTGTGGGTGTTTATGGGGCTGGGGTTGACTATGGGGCTGGGTGGTTGTATATGGGGTTTGGAGGTGTCCATGGGGCTGGGGGCTGTGTATGGGGGTGTCTATGGGGGTGAGGGGGTCCATGGAGTTTGTGGGTGATTATGGGGCTGGGGGTGCCTATGGGGCTGGGTGGTTGTATATGGGGTTTGGAGGTGTCCACGGGGCTGGGGGCTGTCTATGGGGCTGGGGATGGCTATGGGGTTTGGGGGTATCCATAGGGGCCTGAGTGTCTACGGGGTTTGGGGGTGTCCATGGGGCTGGGGGTGTCTATGGGGCTGGGCGGTTGTATATAGGGTTTGGGGGTGTCTATAGGACTGGGGGGGGGGGGCTCCGTCTGTCACCCCCAGGGATGCTCTGGATGTCACCAGAGGGGACCCCACACTTGGGGGGTCCCTGTTCCTGTGCTCTATGGGGTGGTGTGGGTGGGGGGTAACTGGGGACCCCTTCCCCTTTATTGGGGGGGGGCAGGGTACCCCCATGGCACAGGGCCAGCGTGGGCCCCCCATAACCAAAGGTGTTTGATGGGGATGGGGTTGGGGGGGAGGGGCAGGATCCTGGTGCTTTATCCATGGGGATGGATTTAAATGGGGGGCGGAGGGGAGGGAGGGAGGTGGGGGGAGGGGAGGGGGGGGTCATTGCGGGGGGGGCGCGGGCCCGGGGCTGATCCCTTTGGCCTTCATGTAGGAGAGGAGCTGGGGGGGGACCTCGGCCAGCACCGCCCGCGCCAGGCGCGCCATGGAGCGCACAGCGCCCCCCCCCGCGGCCACGTGATCCCGGAACGGCACAAACTGGGGGGGGGGGGGGAGCCAAGGGACAGGGAGAGACCCCGCCCCCACCACATGGGGTGCCCCCCCCCACTGAGTGCCCCCCATGGATGCTCCCCATTGAGTGTCCCCCCGGTGTGTGTGGTGTTTGTGTGTGTTGGTGTGGTGTGGTGATTGAGTGCCCTCCACTGAATGCCCCCCCATGGATGCTCCCCATTGACTGCCCCCCATTGAGTGCCCTCCATTGAGTGCGCCCCCCATTGAGTGTCCCCCCCATTGAGTGCCCTCCATTGAGTGCTCCCCCATTGAGTGCCCCCCCATGGATGCTCCCCATTGAGTGCCCCCCATTGAATGTCCCCCCCATTGAGTGCCCCCCCATTGAGTGCCCCCCATGGATGCTCCCCACTGAGTGCCCCCCCATTGAGTGCTCCCCATGTCTCAGTGAACCCCCCCTTAGCATTCCCCCCCATGTCCCAGTGCCCCCCATACCCCATTATATCCTGTTATCCCCCTGTCCCCCCGTGCCGTGTCCCCCCCATCACCCCGCTCTCAATGGGGCTGATGTGGGGCAGTGGGGGGGGCGGTACCTGCACGATGTCCCTCTCAGCCACCCTCCCTCGGGAGGACACGCGGATGTCGTCCCCATCCAGCTCCACCATGGCTGTGATGGGGGGGGGGTCACCCAGGTGGGACCCCATGAACCCCCCCATAACCCCCCATGGGCCGTGCTGCCCCCCCCAACTCACCATCGAACTCGGCCTGGCCGACCCCCACGATGATGATGGACATGGGGAGCGCGGCGGCCTGGGGGGGGACCCACACTGAGCTCAGGGCCCCCCCCACCTGCAGCACCCATCCATGGGGTGTGGGGACCCCCCCCCCCCCCTTGCAGAGCAGCATTGGCTTCATCAGCCCCGGGGGGAGGGGGGTTGGAGCCCCATGGCTTGGGCATGGTGGGATTCCTGTGCCTGGGATCATGATGGGCATCCTGGGATGACGATGGGCATCATAGGATTATGACGGGCATCCCAGGACCATGATGGGCATCCTGGGATCATGATGAGCATCCCAGGATAACAATGAGCATCCCAGGACAGTGATGGGCATCCCAGGATAATGATGGGCATCCCAGGATAATGATGGTTGGGTTGTGGTGTTGAGCATCCCAGGATAATGATGGGTATCCCAGGATCATGATGGGCATCCCAGGATCATGATGAGAATCCTGGGATCATGATGAACATACCAGAACCATGATGGGCATCCCAGGACAATGATGGGTATCCCAGGATCATGACGGGCATCCCAGGATAATGATGAGCATCCCAGGATCATGATGGACGTCCCGGGATCATGATGAACGTCCCAGAACCATGATGGGCATCCCAGGATCATAATGAGCATCCCGGGATGATGATGAGCATCCCAGGACAGTGATGGGTATCCCAGGACCATGATGGGCATCCCAGGATAATGATGAGCATCCCAGGATCATGATGAGCATCCCGGGACCATGATGAGCATCCTGGGATCATGATGAGCATCCCAGGATAATGATGAGCATCCCAGAATAACGATGAGCATCCCGGGATCATGAAGGGCATCCCAGGACCATGATCAGCATCCCGGTATCATGACGGCCACCCGACACTTCAGCCACAATGGGTACTCCATGCCCTGGCCCATAATGGACATCCCACGACCACCCCAGTCCTGGGTGTCCTTCCCTTGGGATCTCAATGGGCCCCCCCCCGGGGGCACCCCGAGCCCCTCACGTTGACGATGGCCTCCTTGGTCTGCGCCATGTCCGAGATGACGCCGTCGGTGATGATGAGGAGCACGAAGTACTGGGAGCCATCGAGCACCGCGGCCGCCGCACTGGGAGCGACCGGTCAGGGGGCAGGGAGGGACCGGGGTGGGCACAGCACCCATAGCCCCTATCCTGTACCCACACCCCATAGCCCATAGCCCATGTCCCTTACCCCATATCCCACACCCTATACCCCACATCCCATAGCCTGTATCCCATATCCAAATACTATAGCCCACACCCCATATCCCATACCCCATGCCCCATATCCCAAACCACATACCCCATATCCCATACTGCATACCGCATACCCCATATCCCACACCCATATCCCATATCCTATATCCCATACCCCACATCCCATACCCCATATCCCATACCCCATACCCCACACCCCATATCCTATATCCCATACCCCATATGCTGTATCCCATATCCCACACCCCATACTCCTCATATCCTGTATCCTATATCCCATACCCCATATCCCGTATCCTATATCCCATGTCCCACATCCCATACCCCATATCCCATACCCCACACCCCATATCCTATATCCCATACCCCATATGCTGTATCCCATATCCCACACCCCATACTCCACACTCCATATCCTGTATCCTATATCCCATACCCCATATCCCATATCCATATCCTACCCACACCCCACACCCATATCCCATACCCCATACCCCACACCCCATATCCCATGTCCCACATCCCGTACCCCATATCCTGTACCACATACTTCACACCCCATACCTCATGTCCCACATCCCATACCCCACACCCCATATCCTATATCCCATACCCCATATCCCATACCCCACACCCCATATCCTATATCCCATACCCCATATCCTGTATCCCATATCCCACACCCCATACTCCACACTCAATATCCTGTATCCTATATCCCATACCTCATATCCTATATCCCACACCCCATATCCCATACCCCATATCCCGTATCCTATATCCTATATAGGGATACATCCCATCCCCCATATCTAATATCAGATACCCCACACCCCATATCCTGTATCTGATATCCTATACCCTATACCCCATATCTAATATCCGATATCCCATATCCCATCCCCCACACCCTCACCCCGTACCGCGCCACGTGGTTGACGACGGGGGCGAAGTTGGTGGGCCCATAGAGCTGGACGCGGCGCAGGCTCCGGTGATAGGCCTCCAGCACGCCCTCGATGCCGCGGCACGCCGGGTTCTCCGCATCCCCGTTCTGCAGCGCACGGACACCCCCCCATCACCATCACCATCACCATCACCATCACCGTCATCACCATCACCACCATCACCATCGCCATCACCACCATCACCATCACCATCATCAACATCACCATCACTGTCATCATCACCATCACCACCATCACCATCACCACCACCATCACCATCACCACCATCACCATCATCACCATCACCATCACCACCACCATCACCATCATCACCACCATCATCACCATCACCATCACCATCACCATCACCACCACCATCACCATCATCACCATCACCATCACCATCACCATCACCACCATCATCACCATCACCACCATCACCATCACCACCATCACCATCACCACCATCACCACCACCATCACCATCACCATCACCATCATCACCATCACCACCACCATCACCACCACCATCACCATCACCATCACCATCATCACCATCACCATCACCGGCGGGTCCAGTGACGTCACCGCATCCCGCCTCCCCTCACCAATGGGAACTCATGGGACACGCGCCCATCCGGTGGGATCTTGGCTCCGAAGCCCAGTGCTGGGAACATCTTATCGCTGTCATAGTCCTGGATGATCTCCCCCACCGCCTTGAGGGCCATGGTGTAGGCGTTGAGCTGGTAGGGGCTCAGGTAGTGCAGGGACGTGGGTTGGGATGGGTTCCCTGTGTGGGGTTCGGGGGTCAGATGGGCCCTGACACCCCATTAACACCCCCTGGTTGCAGCCCCCCCCTCACCGTTGGATGCGGTGAAGTCGATGGCAACGGTGAAGTTGAGCTGGGTCCTGGGGGGGGCATTGGGACCATTGAGGGCTCTGGGTGTCCATGGGGTGAGTTCTGCACCACCCCTACCCCTGCAGTGCACAGGGGAGGGATGGGGACCCCCCGTGGTCCATAGGGGGTGGATGGGGCAGGGCCCTCGCGCCCCCCCCTCTGGCTCACCCGCCCCTGATGTAGTCCAGGAAGCTGGGGTCGGACTCCACCGAGAAGGACAAAAGGGTCACCTGTGGGGAGCGGCGTCACCACCATCACCCCTGCGTCACCATCACCATCATCCCTGTGTCACCATCATCCCTGTGTCACCGTCACCCCTGTGTCACCGTCACCATCACCCCTGTGTCACCGTCACCATCACCCCTGTGTCACCATCATCCCTGTGTCACCATCATCCCTGTGTCACCGTCACCCCTGTGTCACCGTCACCATCACCCCTGTGTCACCGTCACCATCACCCCTGTGTCACCATCATCCCTGTGTCACCATCATCCCTGTGTCACCGTCACCCCTGTGTCACCGTCACCATCACCCCTGTGTCACCGTCACCATCACCCCTGTGTCACCATCATCCCTGTGTCACCATCATCCCTGTGTCACCGTCACCCCTGTGTCACCGTCACCATCACCCCTGTGTCACCGTCACCATCACCCCTGTGTCACCATCACCCCTGTGTCACCATCACCATCACCCCTGTGTCACCGTCACCATCACCCCTGCATCACCATCACCATCATCCCTGTGTCACCATCACCCATGTGTCACTGTCACCCCTGTGTCACCATCACCATCACCCTGTGTTTGTGTTACCGTCACCCCTGTGTCACCATCACCCTGTGTCACCATCACCATCATCCCTGTGTCACCATCACCATCACCCTGTGTCTGTGTCACCATTACCCCTGTGTCACCATCACCCTGTGTCATCACCATCACCCCTGTGTCACCATCACCCCCGTGTCACCATCACCCCCGTGTCACCATCACCATCACCCCTGTGTCTGTGTCACCATCATCCCTGTGTCACCATCACTCTCTGTCACCGTCACCATCACCCATGTGTCACCCTCACCCTTGTGTCACCGTCACCATCACCATCACCCCTGTGGCACCATCACCCCCTGTCCGTGTCACCCATCCTCACCGTGCCCGAGTTCAGGTACTTCTTCTTCTTCAGCTTCTTCTTGGGGTTCACCACCTTGAGGGGGGGGATGGGGGACGGACACGGGGGGAGCTGCAGCACCCCAAGGTGCAGTGGGGGGGTATGGGGGGGGTGCAGTGCAGAGATGCAGCACCCAGGGGTGCCCGACAGGAGCTGCCCCATAGGGACCCATAGGTACCTCATGGGCACCACAGCACCCATGGGTACCCCCTGGCACCCATGGGTGCCCCTGCTCACCTCGTACACGTTGAGGCCGCGCTCTCCCCGCGCCAGCTCGCGGTAGCTGGTGGTGAACTCCCCAATGAAGTCGTGGCTGTGGGTCAAGGGGGGGCCATGGGGCTGGGGGGGGTGGGGGGGGTGGGGGGGGTCCCCCACTATGGGCACCCCCAGGGCTCACCTGCCAGAGCGGTCCCAGTCATACACCTCCACCTTGATGGTCCTGCGGGATATGGGGGTCACACTGGTGCCCCTGACCCACACCATGGGGGTGGTGGGGTCTTCATGGGTCCCTTTGTCACCCTATGGGCTCCTTTGTCACTCCATGGGCCCCTTTGTCACCCCCATGGGCTCCTTTGTCACCCCATGGGTCCCTTTGTCACCCAATGGGCTCCTTTGTCACCCCCATGGGTCCCTTTGTCACCCAATGGGCTCCTTTGTCACCCCATGGGCCCCTTTGTCACCCCCATGGGCTCCTTTGTCACCCAATGGGCTCCTTTGTCACCCCATGGGCCCCTTTGTCACCCCATGGGTCCCTTTGTCACCCCACAGGCTCCTTTGTCACCCCCATGGGCTCCTTTGTCACCCCACAGGCTCCTTTGTCACCCCACAGGCTCCTTTGTCACCCCATAGGTCCCTTTGTCACCCAATGGGCTCCTCTGTCACCCCCAGGGGACCTTTTCCTCCTCCTCAGGCTCTTCTCATCCCCGTTGCCACGGCAACACCTGGTGATGCTGAGCCAGCACCAAGGTGACACCGCGGCGTGGGGGGGGACACCCACAGCCAAAGGGTGGCTCATGGGGGGCTCTGGGGTGTCATTGGGTGTCATTGGGGTGTCATTGCCTGTCATGGGGTTGTCATTGGGTGTCTTGGGGTGACATTGGGGCATCATTGGGTGTCATTGGGTTGTCACTGGGTGTCTCTGGGTGCCATCGAATGCCATTGGGGTGCCACTGGCTGTCACTGGGGTGCCATTGGCTGTCATGGGGTTGTCATTGGGTGTCTTGGGGTGCCATTGGGGTGACACTGGGGTGTCATTGGGGTGTCATTGGCTGTCATTGGCTGCCATGGGATTGTCATTGGCTGTCTTGGGGTGCCATCAGGTGCCATTGAGTGCCATTGGGGTGTCATAGGCTGTCATTGGGGTGCCATTGGAGTGCCATTGGCTGTCATTGGGTGCCATTGGGGTGTCACTGGGTGCCATTGGGGTGCCATTGGCTGTCATGGGGTGCCACTGGGGTTCCATTCGGATGTCATTGGGTGCCAATGGGGTTCCATTGGGGTTCCACCGGGGTGCCATAGGGCACCATTGTGTGACATTGTGTGCCATTGAGATGCCAAAGGGGTGCCATTGGGGTGCCCTAGGGCACCATTGGGAGCAATTGAGGAGCCACTGAGTGCCATTGGGGTGCCATTGGGGTGCCATAGGACACCATTGTGTGCCAGTGGGGTGCCATTGGGGTGCCCTAGGACACCATTGTGTGCCATTGGGGTGCCATTGGGGTGCCATAGGACACCATTGTGTGCCAGTGGGGTGCCATTGGGGTGCCATAGGGCACCATTGTGTGCCAGTGGGGTGCCATTGGGGTGCCATAGGGCACCATTGTGTGCCAGTGGGGTGCCATTGGGGTGCCATAGGACACCATTGGGTGCCATTGGGTGCCATAGGACACCATTGTGTGCCACTGGGGTGCCATAGGACACCATTGGGTGCCATTGGGTGCCATTGGGTGCCATAGGACACCATTGTGTGCCATTGGGTGCCACTGGGTGCCATAGGACACCATTGTGTGCCATTGGGGTGCCATTGGGTGCCATAGGACACCATTGTGTGCCATTGAGATGCCATTGGGTGCCATAGGACACCATTGGGTGCCGCGCCGGCGCTCACCGGTCGGGGTCTCCGTTGCAGAGCGCTCGCACGGGGATGTCGAACGCTGCCCACACCGGGGCCAGGGTCTGCCGGATCACCTCCGTGCGGTGGCAGATGGTGAACCTGGGGGGGGCAACCGGGGTCACCCTATGGGGGAGACCAAACCCCCCCAGCCCCATCCCCATCCCCATAGGGACCGGAGTGGGGCATCCCCTGCTCGAACTGCCCATGGGGACAGTGTGGGGGGGGTCCTGGGATGGGGTTTAGGGGGGTCCCAGAATGGGGTTGGAGGGGTCCTGGGATGGGGTTTGGGGCTGGGATGGGTTTTGGGTTCTGGGATGGGGTTGGGGGTCCTGGGATGGGGTTGAGGGGGTCCCAGGATTGGGTTTGGTGGGGTCCTGGGATGGGTTTTGGGGGGTCCCGGAATGGGATGTGGGGGGTCCCAGGATGGGGGTTTGGGGGCCTGGGATGGGGTTGGAGGGCTCCCGGGATGGGGTTTGGGGGTCCCAGTATGGGGTTGGGGGAATCCCGGGATGGGGTTGGAGGGGTCCTGGGATGGGTTCTGGGGGTTCTGGGACAGGGTTGGGGGGGTCCCGGGATTGGTTTGGGGGAACCTGTGATGGGGTTCAGGGGGTCCCAGGATGGGTTGGGGGGGTCCTGGGATGGGGTTTTGGGGTCCCAGTATGGGTTTAGGGAGGTCCCGGGATGGGATTCCGGGTTCCCAGAATGGGGTTGGAGGGGTCCTGGGATGGGTTTTGGGGGGTCCCAGGATGGGGTTTGGGGGGTTCTGAAATGGGGTTTGGGGTGTTCCGGGATGGGGTGCGGGGGGTCCCTCACGTCCCGTCCTCGTTGCTGCGGTAGAACACCAGGAAAGGGTCGGATTTGCCAAAGAAATCCTTCTTGTCCAGTTTATGGGCACAGAACTGCAGCGTGGCCACGTCCTGGGGGGGGGTGTGGGGGGTCATTGGGTACCACCCCATTGGGGACCCTGCAGGATGGGGTGGGGGGGGCACAGGGACCCCGGCCCCATGGGATAGGGGAGCCCTGAGCATCCCCTTCCTCACTAAGGGGGCTCAACCCCCCCCCACACACAATGGGGGTGTCCCCCCCCATTGTCCCCAATGCTGGCTCTCACCCTGCAGTTGCCCAACTCCTCGGCCAGGACAATGATGGTGCCGCAGCTCTTCCCGGGAATGCCGCTGCGGGAATGGGGGGGGATAAGCCATTTATATGGGATATATCCCCAAAAATAGGAGACCCCCAAACTCACCCATTGGAGAGCGCTGGAGCTGGTTTCCTGCGCCGGGAATGTGCGGTGGCAGCGGCCATCCTGCGGGGATACCCTGGGATAAATCCCATGGGAATTGAGGGGGGTCCCCATGGGAATGGGGGGGACACAGTGGGGGGGGGCTCACATCAGTGGCTTCTCAAGGCGGCCCCCGGCCGAGCCCACGATCTCCCCCAGGGTGCAGAAGGTTTGGCCCAGGAAGTCCTGAGGAGGCACCGGATGAACGGGGATGGGGCCGGTCCCATCCGCAGGGAATGGGGGAGCGGGGCCAGGCCCCCACTCACGTGCTTGGAGAGGTCGGGGCTCTTGGAGTCCACATCGTACCTGGGGATGGAGAGGGGACCGTGGTAAGGGGATAGGGATGGGGATGGAGGCAAGATGGGGATTGGGAGGGAATGGGAATGGGGTGGGGATGGGGACAGGATGGGGATGGGATGGGATGGGGACAGGATGGGGATAGGCAGGGGGATGGGATGGGGACAGGGATGGGATGGGGATGGGGACAGGGATGGGGATGGGATGTAGACAGGGATGGGGATGGGATGGGGACAGGAATGAGGATGGGATGGGGATGGAATGGGATAGGAAGGGTTGGGGATGGGGATGGCATGGGACGGGATGGGGAGGGATGGGGGTGGGATGTGGGGATGGGGATGGGATGGGGATGGGGACAGGGATGAGGATGGGATGGGGATGAGATGGGATAGGAACAGGTTGGGGACGGGGATGGCATGGGACAGGATGGGGACAGGGATGGGGATGGGATGGGATAGGAAGTGGTTGGGAATGGGGGTGGCATGCAACAGGATGGGGACAGGGATGTGATGGGATGTGATTGGACGGAATGGGGATGGGATGAGGACAGGGAATGGGGTAGGGACAGGGATGGGGATGGGCTGGGGACAGGGATGTGATGGGATGTGACTGGATGGGTTGGGGATGGGCTGGTGACAGGGATGAGGATGGGGACGGGATGGGGACAGGGATTGGGATGGGGACAGGGATGTGATGGGATGTGATTGGACGGAATGGGGATGGGATGAGGACAGGGATTGGGATAGGGACAGGGATGGGGATGGGATGGGGACAGGGATTGGGCTGGGGACAGGGATGTGATGGGATGTGACTGGACGGGATGGGGATGGGATGAGGACAGGGATTGGCTTAGGGACAGGGATGGGGATGGGATGGGGACAGGGATGTGATGGGATGTGACTGGACGGGCTGTGGGCACTCACAGGTCGAAGCGCAGGTTCTGCTTCTCCTCGAAGAAGTAGTCGAGGACGAACTTGTGCAGGAAGTCGGGGTTCAGGGAGTTATCGATGACCTCGGTTCGGCCGAACTGGGGTACACGGGGGGGGGGGCACAGAGGGGGATGGAGCTGGGGCCGAATCACGTGTGCCAGGGCCAGGAGGGCGCAGGTGCCCCTTTGTCCCCATTGGGGCCGGCCCCGTGCCCTGCCCGCCCCCTCTGCCCGGAGCCCGCAATTAACAGGAGCCTTAATTACAGCCTGCGGGGGGGGCGGGAGGCAGCGGGGGGGGCCCGCGGCACCCGGGGTGTCCCCGAGTGTCCCCTCCATGAGCACAGCCAGGCTGAGAGCTCATTGGCTGCCTGCCCGCCCGCTGGCAGCTGATTGGTCAGCTGCACAGCACCCCAATAGGAACCCCAGTGTGCGGATTGGCTGGATGGCTGCACCCCAGAAAGCTGGTTGGCCAGCACCCCAGCAAGGTGATTACTCACTGGTTATTGATTGACTGATTGGCAACCCAACATGCTGATTGGCTGGTTGGCCAGCACCCCAACATGCGGATTGGCCATGACATCAACATGCTCATGATAGGCCAGCTGTCCACTACCCATCATCCATCATCCATCCATCCATCATCCATCCATCCCTCCAACATCCATCCATCCTTCCATCCATCCATCCATCCATCATCCATCCATCCATCATCCATCCATCATCCATCCATCCATCCATCCATTCATCATCCATCCATCCTTCCATCCATCCATCCATCCATTCATCCATCCATCATCCATCCATCCATCCATCCATCCATCCATCCATCCATCATCCATCCATCATCCATCCATCATCCATCCATCCTCCATCCATCCATCCCTCTATCATCCATCCATCATCCATCATCCTTCATCCATCCTCCATCCATCCCTCTATCATCTATCCTCCATCCATCCATCCATCCATCATCCATCATCCATCATCCATCATCCATCCTCCATCCCTCCACTCACCTCCAGCCACTGCCGGCTGCCGGGGCGCTGGATGTACAGGACACAAACTGGGGGGAGCAAGCAGAGGGTTGGGATGGAGGGGGGGGCACCGTGACCCCCAACACCCCCGATCCCCCCAGCACTCACGTGGGTCCGACTTGGAGAAGGTGTCCTTGTCCAGGAGCTGCCTGTGGGAATGGCACAGGGAGAGTGCGGGGTTGGACGGGTCCATGCTCCATGCTGGGGGGTCCCAGCTGGATGCATCCGATGTCGGGGTATCACATCCATGGCGACACGTGTCGGGGTGTCACATCCATGGTGACACGTGTCGGGGTGTCACAGCCATGGTGACGCGTGTCGGGGTGTCACAGCCATGGTGACAGGTGTCGGGGTGTCACACGTGTCGGGGTGTCACATCCATGTGTCGGGGTGTCACAGACATGGTGACATGTGTCGGGGTGTCACAGCCAT
>NW_026901331.1:0-35906 GCF_033783945.1 Neopsephotus bourkii
GCCTTGGTTGCAGCGACCACGAGATGGTAGAATTCAGGATCTTGTGTGGTAGGGTCAGTAGAATAGCAAGTAGAATCGCAACCCTGGACTTTAGCAGGGCAAACTTTGGCCTCTTCAAGCGATTGCTAGGGGAAATCCCATGGGCTAGGCTGCTTGAAGGTAAAGGGGCCCAAGATAGTTGGTTGACGTTCAAGGACTGCTTTTTCCGAGCTCAAGATCGGAGCATCCCGACACGTAGGAAGTCAAAGAAGAGGGTCAGGAGACCTGCGTGGCTAAATAGGGAATTGCTCGGTATGCTCAAGTGGAAGAGGAGAGTTTACAGGTCATGGAAGGAAGGGCTGGCCACTTGGGAGGAATATAAGGCTGCTGCTAGAGGATGTAGGAAAGCTGCTAGGATGGCTAAGGCCTCCTTGGAATTAAAGCTGGTGAGAGGGGTCAAGGACAGCAGAAAGAGGTTTTTCAAATACATGGCAGGTAAAACTAACACCAGAGGCAATGTAGGCCCGCTGATGAACAAGACGGGTGCCCTGGTGACAGAAGATACAGAGATGGCAGAGTTACTGAATGACTTCTTTGTCTCTGTCTACTCTGCTGGAGGCAGTCCTGAAGAGCCCTGTACCACTGAGACCCCGGATGAAGATAGGTCAACGGAGCGGTCTGCCTTAGTCGATGAGGAATGGGTTAAAGACCAGTTGAGCAATCTGGATATCCATAAATCCATGGGTCCAGATGGGATGCACCCGCGGGTGCTGAGGGAACTGGCTGAGGTCATTGCTAGACCGCTCTCCATCATCTTTACCATGTCTTGGGAAACGGGAGAGGTGCCTGAGGACTGGAGGAAAGCAAATGTCACTCCTGTCTTCAAAAAGGGCAAGAAGGAGGACCCGGGTAACTATAGACCGGTTAGCCTCACCTCCATTCCTGGGAAAGTGATGGAACACCTTATCCTTGGTGCCATCTTAAGGCATATCAAGGATAAGAGGGTTATGAGGGGCAGTCAACATGGCTTCACCAAGGGGAAGTCGTGCTTGACCAATCTCGTAGCCTTTTATGAGGAAATAACACGGTGGATGGATGATGGTAGAGCGGTGGATGTGGTCTACCTTGACTTCAGCAAAGCGTTTGACACGGTCTCCCACAGCATCCTTGCGGCTAAATTGAGGAAGTGTGGTCTGGATGATCGGGTAGTGAGGTGGACTGTGAACTGGCTGAAGGAGAGAAGCCAGAGAGTTGTAGTCTATGGGGCGGAGTCTAGTTGGAGGCCTGTATCTAGTGGAGTGCCTCAAGGGTCGGTACTGGGACCAGTATTATTTAATATATTCATCAACGATTTAGATGAGGGAATTGAGTGTACTATCAGCAAGTTTGCTGATGACACTAAGCTGGGAGGGGTGGCCGACACGCCAGAAGGCTGTGCTGCCATCCAGAGGGACCTGGACAGGCTGGAGAGCTGGGCGGGGAATAACTTGATGAAATATAACAAGGGAAAGTGTAGAGTCCTGCATCTGGGCAGGAACAACCCCAGGTTCCAGTATAGGCTGGGGAACGACCTCTTAGAGAGCAGTGTAGGGGAGAGGGACCTGGGGGTCCTGGTGGACGACAGGGTGACCATGAGCCGACACTGTGCCCTTGTGGCCAAGAAGGCCAATGGCATCCTGGGGTGTATTAGAAGGGGGATGGTTAGTAGGTCGAGAAAGGTCCTCCTTCCCCTCTACTCTGCCCTGGTGAGACCTCATCTGGAATATTGTGTCCAGTTCTGGGCCCCTCAGTTTAAAAAGGACAGGGACCTGCTGGAGAGAGTCCAGCGCAGGGCAACTAAGATGATTAAGGGAGTGGAGCATCTCCCTTATGAGGAAAGACTGAGGGAGCTGGGTCTCTATAGTTTGGAGGAGATTGAGGGGTGACCTTATTAGTGTATATAAATATATAAAGGGGGAGTGTCACGAGGATGGAGCCAGGCTCTTCTCAGTGGCAAACAATGAAAGGACAAGGGGTAATGGGTACAAATTGGAGCACAAGAGGTTCCACTTAAACCTGAGAAGAAACTTCTTCTCAGTGAGGGTGACGGAACACTGGAACAGGCTGCCCAGGGAGGTTGTGGAATCTCCTTCTTTGGAGACATTCAAAACCCGCCTGGACACGTTCCTGTGTAACCTTATCTAGGTGTTCCTGCTCCGGCAGGGGGACTGGACTAGATGATCTTTTGAGGTCACTTCCAATCTCTAACATACTGTGATACTGTGATACTGTGAACTTGTCCAGGCAAGCCTTGAATATCTCCAATGTAGGAGACTCCACAACCCCCCTGGGCAACCTGTTCCAGTGCTCTGTCACTCTCACAGTAAAAAAGTTTTTCCTGATGTTCACATGGAACATCCTATGCTCCAGTTTACACCCATTGCACCTTGTCCTATCACTGGGCATCACTGAAAAAAAACTAGCTCCATCATCCGGACACTCACCCTTTACATATTTCTAAACATTGATGAGCTCACCCCTCAGTCTCCTCTTCTCCAAGTTAAGGAGACCCAGCTCCACATAAGGGAGATGTTTCACTCCCTTAATCATCTTTGTGGCTCTGCGCTGGACTCATTCAATTAATTCTTTGTCCTTCTTAAACTGAGGGGCCCAAAACAGGACACAATACTCCAGATGCAGCCTCACCAAGGCAGAATAGAGGGGGAGGAGAACCTCTCTTGACCTACTAACCACACCCTTTCTAATACACCCTAGGATGCCACTGGCCTTCTTGGCCACAAAGGCACATTGCTGGCTCATGTTCATCCTCCTATCCACCAGCACCCCCAGGTCCCTTTCCCCTTCACTACTTTCCAGCAGGTCAACCCCCAACCTGTACTGGTACATGGGGTTGTTCTTCCCCAGATGCAAGACTCTACACTTGCCCTTGTAGAATTTCATCAAATTTCTCCCCACCCAACTCTCCAGCCTATCCAGATCTCGCTGAACGGCAGCACAGCCTTCTGGTGTGTCAGCTACTCCTCCCAGTTCAGTATCATCAGCAAACTTCCTGAGGGTACACTCAGTTCCCTCATCCAGGTCGTTGATGAAAATACTAAACAGCACTGGTCTCAACACCGACCCCTGAGGTACTCCACTAGTCACAGACCTCCAGCTAGATTCTGCCCCACTGACCACAACTCTCTGCCTTCTTCCTTTCAACCAGCTCTTGATCCACATCACTACCTGATCATCAAGCCCACACTTCCTTAGCTTATCTATGAGAATGTTGTGGGATGTCTCCCAGTATCAAATGCCCTACTGAAATCAAGAAAAACCACATCTACTGCTCTACCGTCATGCATCCACCTAGTTACTTCCTGATAGAAGGCTATAAGGTTGGTCAAACATGACTTCCCCTTGGTAAAACCATGTTGGCTGCTCTTAATGACCCCCTCATCCTTGATATGTCTAGAGATGGTGTCAAGAATAAGTTGTACCATCACCTTTCCAGGGATGGAAGTAAGGCTGACTGGTCTATAATTACCCGGGTCCTCCTTCTTGCCCTTCTTATAGACTGGTGTGACATTTGCCATCCTCCAAACCTCAGGCACCTCTCCCGTTTCCCACGACTTACCAAAGATGATGGATAGTGGCCGAGCAATGACCTCCACCAGATCCCTCAGCAGCCATGGGTGTATTCCATGCGGACCCATCGATTTATAGATGGCCAGACTGCTTAACTGATCCCTAACCCAATCCTCATCTACCAAAGCAAATTCCTCCTTTGTCCTGACTCCTTTTGGGGCTACAGGAATCTTGGGCCCCCGGGGATCTGCAGGAGTAAAGACAGAGGCAAAGAAGGCATTCAGCACCTCTCCCTTCTTTAAAAACTCTGTCTCCAGGGCACCCATCTCGTTCAATAGTGGGCCTATATTGCCTCTTGTGTTAGTTTTATCCACTATGTATTTGAAGAAGCCGTTTCTATTGTCCTTAACCCGACTTGCAAGATTAAGTTCCAAGGAAGCCTTAGCTGCCCTAATTGCCTCCCTACATCCTCTAACAACTGTCTTATATTCCCCCCAAGTGGCCAGCCCCTCCTTTCATAATCCATAGATTCTCTTTTTCCAGAGGAGTTTGCCCAGCAATTCCTTGTTTAACCATGCTGATCTCCTGGCTCCCTTACTTGATTTCCTGCCCATTGGGACACTCTGATCCTGAGCTTGGAAGAAGTGGTCCTTAAATGCTGACCAACTATCTTGAGCCCCTTTACTACCTAATACCCTTTCCCATGAAACCTCCCTTAGCAATTGATTGAAGAGGCCAAAGTTGGCCCTTTGGAAATCCAGAATTGTGGCCTTCCTAGGTATTCTATTCCTCCCTTACAGGATCCTAAACTCCACCATCTCATGGTCACTGCAGCCAAGGCTGCCATTGACCATAACCACTTCAACCAGACCCTCCTTGTTGGTGAGTACTAGATCCAGCAGCGCTCCTCTCCTAGCTGGTTTGTCCACCATTTGCATTAAGAAGTTATCATCAATGCACTGGAGGAACCTCCTAGAATGTGAATGATTGGCTGTGTAAGTCTTCCAGCAAATATCGGGGTAGTTAAAATCCCCCATGAGGACCAAGGCATGTAGTCATGAGGCTGCTTTCAGCTGCCTGTAGAAAGCCCCATCAACTCCTTCGTCCTGATCAGGAGGTCTATAATAGACCCCCACAACTGTATCACACGTACCAGCCAGTCCCTGCATTCCAGCATTGCTGGAGAAGAATGTAACACAAAAAAAGATTAAAATATGGGTTTGCCTCTTAAACGTGAAATTAAGATCTTAAGTAAGTGCCACACCTATTTCACAGACTTAACTAAAAATGCTTGAGGTTGAAGGAAAATGGAGTCTTGCTTAAACAACTTCACTGGGTATTTTCTTTGAAAGCAAAAACAAGAAAAAAAGAGACCCTGCACACATTTGAGAGGCATTTTACTATTTCAGCAGCTCTGGAACTGAAACTAAATGATACCAGAGTAAGGACTGGTTTTCTCCTTTGAACTATTAGTACTGCTTAGCTTGTGTCAGGTGTGATAAAATGAGTCCAACTGTGACAAAGCACAGTGACTCACTTTCCCACTCTCTCCCAATTTCTCATTCATAGCTTGGTCTTTACTACTTGGAAAAAAAAAGGAGGCCTTACATTCATTTCCAACAAGGGCACAGAAGTGTTTGAGGAGGTAAAGGAACAGGATGTCACCAGCACAACACAAGTAAGCACAAAAGACAGATATAAAGAACAGACTTCTTCAGTGGCATGTTTGTCAGATGTTTCATACATCACAGTGTCACTGTATTACAACAATAGCTGCTCTCTTCTAACACACTCTGGATTATCCCTCTCTGTATGGGTTAGTTGATATAGTTTGCAAATACCACAGCTGTCTTGTCACTAACTACTATAAATGGAATAAACCATGAGATTGTTCCTCAGTTCTTGATATGCTCTGTTACAGCGAGCTTTCACAGACACAGATCACATGAGGTATTACCAGCCCTGATTGCCAGGTTCAAGATGACAGCTCAAATGACAAGACCTTCACAAGAATACAAAGGCCTGTTTCATCAGTGTGCTCCATGCCACGGTAACTGCATGGACCTGTTCCATTGTACCATCATGAGCAATCACCAAGGTCACCATCTGGGTCTGTTCATTTTCAAGTGCCTTAAAACACATTTTTTTTCTACCTAATTTCATTCAATCTAATCTAGTTTGACATTGATAAAGAATGGGTGGGGTCATTGTGATACTTCTTCTAAAAATTTACTTTTACTCCAGCTCCACAGCATAAATAATCATCAGATGCCACAGGCTATTTATACAGTCAAACATAGTGCTTGCAGATTATAAGTAGGGCCTTAGTTTCCCATCCTCCAAAGTCTCTGGCCCACAACATAGCACACACTTAAAAATATATAACTATATTTAATTGGTAAACCAGTTAAGAAAATGATGGTTTAGAAGTAAAGCTTAAGTAGACATATTGAGGCAGTGAAGAAGAAGAAATGAGGTAAAAAAAGAAATTATCACAAATTCTTTCCGTATTGCAGCAACAAATGATAAACCCATTTTGGGACAAGTTTATGGGGAAAATAATATATATATAAAAAAAAAAGGCCTTTACTGATTTCTGCAAACTGCATTTCCTAGTCTGTTTTTTATTTCCACTACAATTCTGCTGTTCTCAAAGTATTCGTGATTTCTTTATTCACACATGCACATACACCATGGTCATGTCCATGAAATAAATTGGACTCACCATTCATTTCTTTTTTGGCCTGCCCATCCACCATAGCCATTGTATCTTTCCCTAAATTTCAAGTCTTAGAGTAGCTTCAAATTATCAGAGAAATTTGTCTTCATTTCCAAATGAATGGTGTTGAGTCCAGCACAGTTTTATCCTGCAAAAGTGGCAGATATAAAGGTCTGATTTCTTGTAAACTTTTGCAGCTAGAAATTCCTGTCACCTGGAAATAACATCACCAAGATCCTCCCTCTCTGTCACCCCCATTTGTTTTTTCTTCAGTATAAAGAACCTATTTTAGATTTTTTCTTAATTTGTCACAAATCCAGCTATGCTAAGCTCATGACAAACCACAAAAACCTCTAAAATTGTGCAAAATTTCTTTAACATAACTAGAAGCTACATAACTTTGTCCATTATCTGAAGCTTTCCCATGTCCACACCATTATTCAATTCTGGTAGCAGTACGGCTGGCAGACATGACAATAATATTTATAGAACATACATATACATAAGCATACCTGTTTAAAGTTAAATAAACAAAGACACATTAAAGAACATATGAGGCAGTCAAACTGAATTAGATATTAATGCTTCACATTGTTCGGACATTAGCAAATGATTTCTGCCTTAATGTACAGCATATTCAGATATTATTTTATCCTATTTCTACATTTACTAACATTTGCACAAGTATTTTATGAGGTATTCAAAGCAGGTGGACTGGCTCACACAGAATACAGACATATAATCTATGAAGATTTATCAGTACTCTTCTGAAAAATAAAAGACTGCAAAGCCACATAATCAGTGGTCCGGTCATATTGCTTAACACGTCGGTCCCAGATCCTAAAAGTAACAGCACTTGACAAATGGCCTGTCATCATTTTCAAACTGAACAAATACTCTTAACAGGACATAATTCTTGGGATGTGTTAGAAGTCTAAATTAACTTTGAAATAGATCTAAACTTGTATGATGCAATTCCATTTAACATCTTTTTATAAAACTCCTGACAGTCCTTCCTTTTCTTAGTCCCTCTCTGCCTGACTTACGTACAGCATGCTTAATATTAGCTCTTGTACTGCCATTAGCTAAGTGCACCACCTCAGAAGATGCCATCCATTTTGCAAACACAAAATACTAAAGCAAAAATGCCCTTCACAAATGCAACAATGTGGGCTTTTTTTTTCTTTCGCAATCAGAAATAAAAAATTACTTTCTGTGCAGGGGTGTGCAATGGCAAGAAAGCTTTAATTTTTAAGTTATTCTGAGAGTCTGAAATTTTATTTTTTGGAGCTATGCATGACCAAGTGAGTGATAGGGAAAGGTGGCTTGCACAGGCCAGTTGCAGCATGTCTGGTTTGGCAAGGTAGAGGAAGTGATATATGTCAGCTCAGCTACTACATTTCTAAGACTACAACAAAGACTCAAAAAGCATGACTTTCACTTTTTCATAAGGATCAAGCCATCAGATGTTCTGATCAGTCACTAAATCTGCCAACCATATACAAAGCTCTGTAATGAAGAAATGCCCTCCAGGTCCCAAACTGAGATGCAACATAAAGAAACAAAAAGCGTAAGTGCTCTCACGTATACGTGTGAATGTAAAACATACACCATGGATTATGTCACTGGTAGCAGCATGTCCTTGTTTTCAAAGGTAAACAGAAGGAAATCTCAGTAGCACACCTGCAGACCAAATTTTCTGCAAGGACTGATGCTGCCAGAGAAGCTTGAAAGGAGACCATTGGCCAGGCCACAACATATTTTCTCAGCAAGGCTCTATCACTAAGAAAGAAGGCAAAGCTTAATTGTGCTACGTGCTCATATTCCACAAATTTGCTGCAATGCTCAAAGGGCTTAAGTGCCCTTATCTGCCAATCCCCTGCTTCATTTCTTTATTGAAATAAATCCCTTTGTAATAACAAACAAGACTTGCTACTTAGCCTGTATGCAGATCAGGAGGGACAGAGCTGCTTTTAAACATCTGGCTGGAAAAAGGCAATCAATACAGGTAGCAGTAACTGTTTAGGGATTACAGACAATATTAACTAAATGGATCTCCCTGTTTTCCCCATTTCCCCTTAAATTCTTTAACCCTTTAACAGAGTAATTTAGTACTTTAACAGAGTAATTCCAATACATAGTGATTTAAAGCTACATCTTTCTACATAATTTTGGTGGCTATAGGTTTTTTTTAAATTATTTTTAGATTAGTGATTTTTGAGAACACATTCCCAGAATCAGAGTAGACAGAAATAATAAGTAGGGGGAGTGGTTTCAGATTATTTATACATCCCCAATTCCTGCAGTCCTGCCACAGGCATTCAAGGGCATAAGTCACAGAGTTCAGGATACCCTACAGTTCACCAGCTTAGGAATGCTTTTAAAAATTGCTGTGAAGAGAAATACAGATGTTCATTGTAGTTATTAAAAATAAAGGGTTGGGGGAGGGGGAATGACCAAAAACTTATTATAGAAAAAGGATTTCCTGAATGTATTTACATATTAGTTAAATGGCAATTTATAAATTGCATGTTTTTCAGTAAACATAGGAGTTACAAAGTTACAAAACTCCTACTGGAACAATTCTAAAATATTTTAAAAGCTACAGAAACAGCCTGAGATTTCATCCAACAGGGCAAAGAGGTCTGGACTGTATCTGTGACTTCTATCATGTCGAGCTTGAAGACAAAGAGGACATTCACATGAGTAAAGATGATAAAGGATTAGTTCCAAAATGCTGAATTGTCCATTACTGTCCATTACGTGTTTCCTCTGCATTTTAAAAGCCCTAATGTTTTACACACCAACAACTCAAAATTAGTAAGTCACTCTGCATAGTTCATGTATGTTCAGAATTAAATAACTTCAAAAGCACCATAGTTAAGGAAAAAAAAAAATCCACCAACCAACCAACCAAACTGAAGATATAAACATGGGTTTACCTTCCTTTTCTCAAGCATTTAGTAAGTATCTATATAAAGACTTCATGTTTGAAACACAGATCCATACATAGAAATCATAAAGAGCTCAATAAAGACTGCAGGCCATAAGTATCTTCAGAATTTTCTGAAAGTAGAAACCCCACTTTTTATGTTGATTCTAATACCTTAACATCATTCTTAAAATACTCTTACAATATACTTTGCCTACAGAATTTAGAAATAAATTAAGTAGTTATGTAGGTATCAACACAAGTTTTTGTTTTGAGCTTCTCTCCATCCTTTCATCACCTTCAACAGCACTCTTATGTATTATCATATTTATGTGAAATAAAAACATAACTTTAATTTATTCTCAGTGTTTTCTTAGTAGACTTCTTAAACTGTCTTTCAGTCTGTTGCCAGTTAATCAGCTTTCCTTCCTACACGAAATAATATGCACTAAGAATATTTTTTTTGCTTTTATGCCACAGTTGAAAGAAATTTTGCTTTCTATGTAATTTCAGGCTGGTTTATTGCTACTTGCAAGGCTGATGATTGAGACGTATGCAAACACGTGGCAGTCAAGAATAGTCCACTTTCTGGAGAACAGAGAAGAGGTGGAAAAGTGGGATGCAGGACTAATTTCTGAAAGAAACTGTGGTTTCTATTGAACATATCAGTATCACTGAAACAGGTAATTACTTATCACAAAAAAAAAAAAGAATCTGAATTGAACTTTAAGATCCCCTTTTGAGTATTCTACCGTAACATGGAAACTAAAATGAAAATAAATTAATTCTTAAAACTCTTTACTTTTTTTTTTTTTTAATTTGGTAAGGAACTCTGTAATCAGTTTTGATTTTTGCCCATCTTGACATAGATACTCCTAAAATAGAGTTCAAACAGGTTCAGTAATGAGCTACAGTACCTGTGCATTTTCTCTCAGTTAAAATAGCATATAATATGTTATGAACACAATTTACAAACCCAACCAGCATACAAAACATGCTGACAGCAAGACTGACAGCATATATTCTTTTATATTTACTTGACTATCTGCAATAACTTTGAGGAGGTCTTAGGGATTCTCAAGTGAAGAACAACTAAATAAAGTAACAACTAATTAAAAGTTCCTGAATTGTGTATTTCCAGTGCCCTGAACTCACACACTTTTCCTGCATGACACATGCCCACTGCTCTTAGTTTTTAAATGTATCAACAAGATACATAATAAAGTCTATTTCTCTCTCTAAACAGTTCAGAGAAACACTGAGTCTTTAATTTTGTAAAAAGAAAAGAAAGCATAGACAAACAGAAGAACTAGAATTATGTTGCTGAATCACAGAGTTCTATACAATTGTTCTTCTCTGAAAATTATCTTTAAAAGTATCAACTTTAAGAAGTTCCTTGACAGCAAATAACTTTAGTTCTACCTATGTATGGTCTACTTTCATATGACTAAATTGGAGTTGCATAATTCTTTCAGTAATATTGTTGTGGTGACCATGCAAGTGATGAAAAGTTGAAGGTGAGCCAGATGAAAAAGACATATAATTTAGACCCCATTTCCAGCTTTCTGCCACAGGAGACCTTTTTCTCCAGTTGTCTAGTGTAAACCAATGTGTAGGTAGCCCTCAATTCCCCAGCATCACCTGTCTTAGTTTATATATTTAGCATTTAAAAAATCAGACAGGCAGAACAAATTTGTAGCATAGCCACAGACATGGTAATGCCAGTAGCACAATTAGAAGCATAACCCCTTTAATCTCAGTCAGGTGCAGCTGGAACAGCAAGTCCAATGTACCTTCCACATGTGCTATCTAGAGTGTAGTGCATTAATGTATTTCCTTCCTTTTGTACATGTGTGATTCCTAAAAATTTCTGGTCAAACACACTCTATAAAAATATCTGCTTACAGATACAATAGGACTGTTTTAATATTGAGCATGCTGCATCTGGAAAGTATTTAGAGAATTATACTGGTGATCACTTCCCTCTATGATCAACATAAGTTATGATTTGGTGAAAATACTCATATGTATAATTATCTAATACCTAGCACAGCTGAAAAACATTCAAAAAACAAACAAACAAAAAAACAACCTAAGAACTTTTCCTAGCATACAAATCATTATCAGAAAGAAATTCCAGGGTCTAGATGTTAGTCATATTCTGACATCTTATCAAGACATAGAGTATGTAAGTAATACACAATTGCCCTTAGCAACAGTATTTTAATATATGCTTCTAACAGGTGCCCCTTCTTTACAACCATTCCTTCATCTTGTAAGAAAAATAAAAAAACATTCTAATATGAAATAGTTGATATACATACAGACTAACTGCAAATATGTTACTAGTAATCTTCACCAGAACAAAATACTGTTCCATACCAGTAACACTTATGTCTCAAAAAATAAACCAAATACTGTGGACTAAAATATAACTGAATGTGCTTCAGGAATTGATTTTGCTACTATTGCACAAACCAGATATTGAAACATTGTATTTTTTTCTTACTGATTTTTGTAATGTATCTGTTTACGTGTTCAGCATTTACCCTTTGTAGGGTGATACAGATCTAAGAAAGACACATTACTGTGAATCTCCTCAATTACACTATTCTAATGCACAGACTTAGTAATCTGTTTGAGAATTTGACTCATTGCCTTCAATCAGACTCAGACTGTTCATGTTGTAAAAACTCGTATGTTTATACAGCAGGTGAATTAGGCAGATAGCCATTAGTCTAGAAGTAATAGATAATATTTTATGTTAAAGACTGCATTTTAAAAGTCCATACTATATGCTTCTAGACTGGAAACATCTCATTAGAATGTGAAGTTTGGAGCTGTCCTAGAAGTTTAGCTTGTAAGAGCTCAGACTTGAAAGCAATCAAGTCTGTGCTGCTATATAATAGGTTTTCACTGTTAACATTAACAGATTCTGAAATGTGACACAAATTGGTCACGTATTTTAAACCAGAACTGTGATGAAATTTCTCAGTACAGCAAACTCTCTGGAGGGCTGAAGGATGTGATCTAAGCTGTAAAGCCCGTACAGCCTGGCCTCCCTGCCTTCCAGCAGGTGGTGGTGGTCTTCTGCTTCACAGTAAATCAAGGACTGGTCCTGACTGGACTATCACCAGCATCCTGTAGCTGGTGGTACAATGTAGTAGCAAATGCAGTGCTTAGGAGCATCTTTCTAATTTTAAAGACAAAGGTTCTTAGTGGGTATTGCAGAGACTGGAGAAAAAAAAATATTCTGAATTGACAGGCTTGCCTCTCGTATCATTTTCTCCCTTTAAAGAGAAGGTCCTACAATTTAAATGTATCATCACTGAGATGAATACTTCAGTTCATAATTCTCAATTACAGTCTTCGGCAAACACCACAGCACTGAGACTACTACTTAGGCAAACCTTTTTTCACAGTCATGAGGGGCAAATATAAAACATAGTCTACCAGAAACTGAGACCCTCAGAATACATCTGGTGCACTTATGCCTTAGTCCAGCCTAAAATAAACCTAATGAAGTTAAGAATGTTAGAAAACATCTAAAGAAATATAAAATCAAATCATCGAGTCCTCCTATACCCAAAAAACCTACAGAGCTGAAATTTCCACAACCTCAGTAAGTACTAGAAGAAACAATCTTTAATCTGCACTTGATGCTAGGGGCACAGGTGGCAATAGACAGGCCGTTTGTTTTGACAGACCAGGAGACATACAAATTCTCAGACCCATTTTTCCTCAGTTTATGATCCTTTATCATACAAATAGCAAGTCTAAATTTCTCTGGATATTTATGTGTCCTCCTGTATTCACATGTGCTTTCAGAGCATTGGAGCTTTTGTCATCCCCCTTCATGTAACACTGTTCTTAGCTTCAGCATACCTGTTGTTAAAAATTTTCCATTGCTTTTATTTTTTTCCACGGTGTTGTGCTACGCACTTAGGAGATGAAAAATCAGTAGCACATAACGTAGAAGTTAAACTCTGAACTTAGCGTATGCAACTGGTAGGTCACATATGTTGAACTGGAGCTCCTAAGAACAAGGCTTGGAAAAGTCATTATTCATTAAGCATGTCCTGCACAAAACAGGCAGAGTAAACGTTTGTCACATTCTGGAAGAAGCCCTGCTCACCTCCATCAGCATGAGTATCACCTCTACAACAAGAGTAAAAATTTACTCCAGCAAGTGATACCAGAACAACCCTGGCTTCACGGTCACTGACAGGATTAAGTTCCCTAAAATGTACCTGATGTTGGCCTGTGACAACTTCAGCATGTATCCTTATTTTTTTTCCTCATTCCTCCTCTATTAAAATTTGATTCCACTAAACAGAACATATTATGCTAAATATATGTTGGCAGTCCTTTACAATTGTTTTAAGACTAAAAATTACAATTAATAGTCCAAATAAGGTAAATGGAACAGCATTATTTCTTAGAACAGAACTGAATGGGGAAAGAATGAATGGCATAAAAATACTGGAATCAAAACAGGATTTCTTAAAGTATTTATTAACCTGTGAAAGGTTTATATTCTCAAAGATAATGACCACAGCTACTTTACTATATTCTGGAAAATAAGCAAATAAAACTGACTGACCCAAAGCTGCTAGTGATATCAGTATAATGTCAGATCATCACTACAGGGAGACTGCTTTAAAAATAGCACAGGATCTCTCCCAGGAAAGTCCTGAATTTTAAAAAGAGTCTTTCCTTGTTATGGGAAGCTACAGATAAACCAGAAAAACTGTAGTATTCCATAAATTACTCAATATATTGAATGGTGTGATAAGGCAAAAATACTGACGTCATAATTTTCATACTATAAGCTGCACGGAGCAAGTGTGCTCTGAAAGGTAAACAAAAAACTTCTTTTATATATATTGTACTGCAGTCATCATTAAGTGAATTTATCTGCAGCCTGTTCTAAGTGCATTTGCAGAAAAACATCACAAAAATGCTAGGAGAGCTCGCCTCCAGAAAGCTTAGCTGTAATAAAGCTATAATAATGGTTTTATTTTGCAGCTGAGCTAAGGAAAGCTTGAATGCAGGGTTATAAGTCTAAATTAAATTTTTAAACATTTGTATTCAGGTTTACTTTGGAAATTCACAATGAAAACCTAAGTTGGAACCTCCAGTAAGGAGATTTTATGCTTTTATTAGTGATATTTTTTTTTCTCTTCTGCCATAAATTTGCTTTTAATTGTATAAATAGATCCTAATAATACAAGTAGTGTTCCATTAAAACTTGCTAATTCTCCTTTAGAAAAGAAATTCTTTAATATATACAGGGATCAGTAATAGTTTAATAGTAATAAAATAAACCAAAAAAGTGTAATATTTCACATAAATGTTATTGTAGGAAACATCTTTCCTGTATGCTTAAAATAGAACACAAGACAGTATTGCACACCATAAATTAAACATACACATATACTGTTGACATGTCAAATCCCGGTTATATACTTGGATATATTATTTGTATGCTTCTTTATTTTCCAGAATACAATGTATTTGCGTGCTGAAGCATTTTTTTAATGTACTGGTTCTATCAGAGATATAAGTGCAGCACTCAAGAAGCAAGTGTATATTAACTGAAAACAGCAATGTACTCAGCTGAAAAATATACTGTACTTCAGCTGAAAAACAGGCCAAATCCACATACACAAAATCTCACTTTTATAATTCTTTATACTCCTCTGAATCTACATGCTTAACCATAAGGCAAAGCAATTTTTACTGGATATCGCATGTCTTTAATATGGAAAGCCAATATGAGGATTCTGGTGTGTCTTTAGCGCCATTCTTCTTTCCATTATAAAATCATGGCAGTGGCCTAAAACTTATTTTCTCCTTTTTTTTTTTTTTACAAGAGGAAGTGTTTGCATTTTACTAGCCAAGCCTGATATACCTGGTTTGGGGATTGAAGTGTATATGCGCACTGTTTATTTTTTATTTTAAATCAAGACATTTCATAATTTAAAATTCAAAAGCTCCAGTTCAGAACTGCAGAATACTCCTTACTGCAGTGGGAAAGGAATGCTGTTTTTCTGGGACTGTCTATTCAGGATCTCCGTGTTTAAGAACATCCAGGTATCTGGAAAGCTCCAGTATCATACTTAGCATTCAAGTACCACAAGCATATATAAACTGTCCCAGCCTACTGGTGGTGAAAAAAAAAAAAAGAATTAACTTCTATTTTATCAGAAGAGAATTGAGAAACACAAAAAGAGTCTTAACCAAGGTTATGCAGCAGGTCTGCTACAGAATACAAAGCAAAACAAATTATTTTCAACATTGTTCTAGCCGTAGGACAAACACCACCATCCTTCTTCTCCTTTTTGAGTGCAAATATGTTTAAAAATGAGAGTGCAATATGCACCATCCATATCAAGTGTACAAAATTGAATGCCAGAGCAGAAGGGGTGGAAACCACAGTCAGCATGAGAAAAATCACAAGAGGGCTGTCTCTTCAGTTTGCACTTTGACATAATGCCTGGACCTCAAGGGCACACCAGAGGAAAGATCTCCCAGGGCACTGTAAGGTCATAAAAATCCATATGTAACCTAAATTTGTTATGCTAGGAAACCTTTTTGATTTTTTTTTTGTTTGTTTGTTTTAATGTGTCAACCATAAATAAATGTCAATCATGTAAGCAAAGGAACAGCACACTTGTATAAGGTAATAAAGGGGAGTGATGCTCCTCAAACTAAGGAACAGTTAAGAAATATACAGGTGGTAACCAGGTAGTCCTTAGACAAAACGAGTATATATATCAATTAGGCTCAGGACATGGAGGTTAATGGAGTATGGGAACAGCTTTGCTTTATGGGTCCTGCTGAAGAGAAATGATTGTAAAGAGCAGCATAAGGAATTCTCTACTATGTAGAAGATGCTTATACAGTAAGCTTAAAAGACAAAGCGACAGCATGAATGCAACATGGGACAATTACTGATAAAGACCCCTGACTGCAAGTGAGCAGCCTATTGGGATATGTAGGACATTTGATAGGTAAAATCACTCTTGCCATTTGGGTCACGACCTCATTAGCAGTCAAACAGCAGTGCTGAAAATTAATGACCTGCATCTGACTGCCTAGTGAAAATCTACCCTTCACAACAATGTCTACATTTTATAATGGATTTAGCAGGTAGCAGTTACTGTGGACTGTTTGAGAATAACTGATTTTAACTAGAAAGCATTAAAGCAGAAGAAATAAAAGCTACATTCTGTGTACTCCATAATTTGTAAGGCAGAAGATGGAAGGATTTGGATGGAGATGCAAGCATGAAGTTCATGAAAGCTCTCTTAGATTCAGCTCCTCAGTGCAGAACACAGAAAATCACATATGATGTTCAGCACCTCACAGACTGGCACACACCAGCCAATCTGTAAACAACAATGCAGAGGCCTTTACAGCATATCAGTGATGAAGTACACAGCAAACTGGATGCGTTACAAGAAAATGTATCAGATAGCATGAGGGAAATAAGAACACCACATTACATTAAACACAAGAAATAATATCACATCTTTTTGGCATTATGCTGACACAAAACTATTTAAGCTGCTTAAGGTTCAAGGATAAAACATAATCATTAACCTACAGGTCAGCATTTTTTATGCAATCATAAGGTTAATTTGTTCAGATAAGATATGATTTAAATTGATGACATAAATAATCACTACACTAGAACTATTTTAATTAACCATACCCTGTGTACTCAAACTACTAACCTACCTTTGCTTCACTTGATCTCTCTTAGCTGGGTTTTACAGCTAACGGACAGAAAAAGCTGCTGACTGAATCAGTTGATACAGAAGAACATAAAGAGAAAATCAGATAGAGATAGGAAAAATTTGATAAATATTTTTTTCAACTATTTTCTCTGACTTACACTTATTACATTTAATTGAATTAGGGAAACACAAAAAGTTTAGCCTCTAGCTTAAAAAAAGAGTAGCAATGTCTTGGTCCTTTTCCTTGATCTTTTCCCCCCCCTTTTTTCCTAATTTGTACCAACATCATATTTGCTACGCTGTGAGTTTCATCTCGGGGGTAATTTTTGAAACAGTTTCCTATATGTGAACACAGTATTCTGAAGCTAACTGTGGCTGGATCACGCAAAGATGGGGTAACAGTGAAGAATGATAGATGAAAAGAAACAGCAAACAAAAGAAATGAGAAAAGGAAGTTACAACAAAGGTCTTAGCTAAAGTTCAGTTTTGGTTCTTCACTGTTACACAAGCCCATTTTATTCCATTTTCTTCTCCATTTATCATCTGAGGATTAAACAAGAAGACCCTACAAATAAGATGTACCCCAAAAGCTAAACAATAACTTCCTAACAAAACAGTTTTGGCCTAGGATTTGTACTTATGAGAATAATCAACACAGAATGCAGTTACTACATGCAACAAGAAGCTTCTACAAAATAGCATGGTAGCATGTAGCAATGTTCATCCAAATCCATCCCCATTGAAATGTTTCCTTCCTTTAAAAATGTAAGTATATTTAAACTTTTACAACATATTTTATCCCCCTTTCAGATTTTTTCAAAACATTTTTTCTCTCATGCTTCAGGACCCATTCTTGGCATCTTTTGGACTGATCTGCTGTGAAATTTAGCAAAAAAAACCACCCCACATCCTGATGTCCTAATTTCTGAAGAGGGAGGGAATTCTGCATAGTGAAATCTGGAAAGAAGAATATCACCAATTTTGGATATTGTGGGAAAGCAATTACAGGAAAGCCATTGATGGAATATATTGACCTGAGAAATGAACAATGACAGAACAGAGAAGCATGCTGAATGGAAACACAGGGGACATAAAGAAATGGATCAAAACCAAAAGTAGTATTTAACTCTGAAAGAGTATTGGAGTAAAGGAAAGCAAATGACAGGAGAGGTCCTTCTAAGCATGAGAGTTCTTACCAGCTTGAAGAAGTAAAGGCACATGTGAAAAAGCATTTAGAAAGGACAAGACAATAAGTGGATCCTATTATACAAAACTCCGAAAAGGTGACGCAGGATGGTAAGATACAGATATGTCTTCTCACCTCAAAAGTCTTCAGCTATCTGCCAGGGAAATCTTTCTCCTGTAAGACTTTCATGAGCTGACCTAACCATAGTGGAGCACGGGCTTTGAGAAGTTCTCCTGCAGACGCGGAGTGTCAGGCCAGAAGAAGTGTATTATTCAGCCTTCTGCCTTTGCAGTCGAAAGAGGACACAGGGCATGCAGTTCCAGAAAATCTGGCCATTCATGGACAGGAAGGGATTTATGTAGTGATCATCAGAAAAGATTAATTCTAGAGCCAATCTCAATGTCATTGGCTTATGTACTTCACACAAGTGATAATGAAATCCTAGGTGGCAAAACTTGGTAGAAATGTAGACACCTTTGGACATAGGGGGACTCAAGAACAATTACCAGAATCTGTTGTACTAATTATTCACAACTTCTCTGAGAGGATAAAGCTATTTTTTCAGTCTTAAAGAAAACTATTACTTTCTTTGGCTACAAGGGAACTGAAGAGCTATTGCTTCTATTAAACATAACAAGCATGATGATGTTCATAACATGTGTGTGAATATACCTTGTCTTTCGAGGAAAGAAGTGCTGTCTCCAAGCAAAGGATGGTTTAAAATAAAAAACAAAAACCCTAATAAATTTAGCAAATGAGAGCTTCTAGCATCTCAAAGACAGAGCTCCTGAGATTTACCTGTATATATCAGGGGTGTAGAGTAATGGTTCTTGTATTAGAAGGTTTACGGTTTGTAGATCTATGGGGACCCATCTCAACTGAATTCTTTAACGGCTGATATGACAGAGATGTCCATTACCCAAATGGACAGCACTCTGTATTGATCAGTGCTCCACTTAGCAATCCCATTTGTCATTCTTTTGTCTCTGCCCTCATCTGCACTGGATAAAGACAAGGAAACAATCAGGCTCTACAATAGTTAATCCACCTACAAGGCACAATGAGAAATTAAAACACCTAAGGCACAGAACCCTTAGTATATCCACCCAATTTTTCCATGCGACAGGCAGGAACAGTCTTAGTAATAAAAAGGAGGTAAAGATATGCTACAGTAACTGCAAACTACTTATGTTGTGTCATGTTCCCTACGCAACTCTGTTATTAAATGTTTCTGTTTCTTTCAACATATACTAGCAAAAAAAGCCAAACCCCTAGCAAAATAACAGAGCTTCTACCTAATTAACCAGTGAATCACCTGGGGAGACCCAACTGCAATTAACTGGATTTATGCAGCTAGGCTGTAGTCATTCAGTATTCCCATAAACATAGTATGTTTTTTACATAGTTCTCATACAAAAGGTTAAATTAGCCATGAGAAAAGCAATACAGAAACATTTAATGTTCTCCCTCACACTACACATAAGCACCCATGTCACTCATGCATGGAATGCAGTAACAGAAATAAACATCTTCCAGACATGAACTGCATATTCATTAGCCAACAGTCAATGATTTGAACCGCCAGCAGAGCTCAAACTGCACTTTGTCCAGGCTTTTCAACCCGTTTCCATTTGGAAAGGCTTCCATATCCAAATTTCCCCAGAGAAATGTTTTATGATGCTATAAAGACTGTCAGCCAGAGACAAGAGCTCCTCAGCACCTGAGCCACAGACAAAACTATCAAATAACACTTAATTGCTGGATGACACTGGGTGGCTGGGCTTGAATTATGATCTCCAAATATTATCCATGCAACTGTCTGCAGAGATAAGACTGTTATGATAGCAGCAGATAAAGCCAATTAAAATGGGGAATAGTGAGCATATCAAGACCTTGACTTTCACCATAAATACAGTTTAACACATGTAAGTGGCAAGATGTAATGTGCTCTCTGCTACATCAAGAACACAGCCCTAGGACCTAACTCTTCTTCACCACTGGATGGACGCATACATATAGCTGAGGGAATAACATTGTGTGGATGAAGAAAAATACTGCATATTCAGGACTGAACACAGCAGCAGTTAATGACTTTAATAAACACCACTGTATTGCAAACACTGATAGCAATAACACAGATAGGTTAATTTTAAATTCAGAAAGATTATTTACAGCTTCAGCCACCAGCATGAATATTCCAAGAGAATTACAGGGCATGTATTTTCTGTTACCTTACATCTGAGCAGCTTCTGCTTTTCAGTTCATACAGTTCACTAGCATCACTGTTATCAGGTAGAATGGAATCCTGACTTCATTGTTTTCTTTCCGATTCTTTCTCTTTTTTTTAATACTTCATTGCTGTGATGTTATTTAACCATTAATGTTATTTAAACTTTGTAAAGTGAATGCTCCAAATGACATTATGTAGACAATCTTTTACAATTTCAGATGAAGCTTGCTCACATTAGAAAAAAAGAATACATACTTTTTCTCCCCCCTTCATAACCAACCTTGACAATATTTAACCTAAACATCTAAAAATATCCCCTCCCTAAATTCAATATCCCCTCCCCTGCCTCAATCTTTTTTCTAGAGCTAAAGATTTATTTTTCAAGCCTACCAACATGGACATATGCTTCATCCTTCATATTCCACCTGCCTCTCTCTTACCTTGTTACAGTAGTTCACTAAGAGAAAAAAAAAAGATGAGCATGTTATAACCCTTAAAAATCCTAATTAATTTTTAAAACTAAATATATTGCTTTAAGATATTTTCTAAGATCCCAGACATCTTACAACTTCTTTAGCCTTCCAGACTCACCATGCCCTAACTTTCAATATACACATTGCCTCTGAGCGCACAGAAATCAAAACACAGACAAGAAATGAACAGGAGGTTAATAGAACTACAACTCTATGCATGTCACATTTGAGTGACAATCTTACTCCTTCAGTCCATTTATAAAAATGTGCTTTTCCTTAAGTACCTCCGTTTATCTTAATTAAAATAATAGCATGTGTCGTGGTTTAAATACATCTCTTTTTTGAATCAACACCCCTTTTCTCAAAAATATGGCCAGCAGGCAGGCTTAGTGGCCTATTTCAGATACTAACTTTATGATTCTAGTTTTGCTCATTTAACTACAAATATATGCCTAGTACAAGATGCATGCAGTGCAACCCTGAGAGCAACACACTATTTCAGATACATACACTGCATCTCTTCAGCATTCAAACCATTGTTTTGCATCTTATTGAGATCAGTGGCTCGTTCTTCTTCACCTCTTCAGAGAGAATGAAATACACTTTTCAGAGCAAAACAAGTTTCAGGAATGAAGACAGTTCCACTGCTAATGCTTCCATATTGCTCTCTCCTGGGGGAAGGCACAACTCAAGTTTGTCTATACAGTTTTACTTGTGTATAACATAATTGCAGATTTTGCACCTTTTCTGTTTACATTCACTTTGAAGTTTTCTCTCTTCAGGCTTCTCCCCTCTCTGCCCTCTTCTTACTTGTTTTGATATGACTTGCACATTTCCTGCTATTACAATTAACAATGCACGTACAGAAACAATAGCCACTGTCACAATATTCACAGCTTCAAAGCTCTCTCCAACTTGCAAGACATAATACACAGAGAGGACACTAATGAAAAGGCTGAATTTAAAATCCCATTTATCCTGAAAAGGTCATGCCACATTGAGATGTCCTTGGGAGATTCCTGGGAGACACTAGGCTCTTTGAATGTTGTCGTGATCATTTTCTCAGCAAGAGAACTATGCTTTACACGTCTGGACTGTTTAAGGGCACAACACATGCTAATTTAATTTATGTTTTTAGGGGAGCTGAAGCTTTTACAGAGAAAATGCAAGGGACTATAGTGTGCACTGCATGCACACAGGATTAAGCCTGTTTCAAGAGCTATGGCAGAACAGCAAGAGGCAACAATGAATATCAGTTCAGTTTCGCAGGAGTGTTCTTAATTCATGATCATTGTCTTGCAAAGAAACTACTCTGATACACAAAAGGGATTTAAGAAAAATCCTCCTGGGCTTTACTAAGAACTTAAAAAGATCCAGTCTATTTATACTCTAAACTCATACCAAATACTGATATATTACTACAGGCAATAGCTATGCTACTGCTGTTTTGCTATTTAAACAGCTTCATGCAATGAGGGTTCAAAATAACTCAGAAAAAATAAAATCTGCAGCTTTAGTTGTGTGTACAGTTAGAACAGGTAGCAGCCACAGCTATTACATGGTGTTTCATACTAAATGACTCATTAGCTATCTTATGGCCATGACTATCTGTCCCAGACTATTTTAGGAAGGCTAGGAAATTCTGAGACAGATGGCCTGACAGACTAAGATGAACAACAGGAACAAGGGAATTTTAAAGAAAAAAAAATATTCTGGCCACTTCTGATACTATCAAATACTGCCTATGTGAAATACAATTCCTATACATGTGTCTACAAGCAGAACTATAATTACATGCTATGAATCAATGAACTACTCTTTTCAATTATAACTCCTGAATTCACAAGAGTGTTAATTCAGCTGCTGCAAGCATACAAGGATAATAGATCCTTTCAAGCCACACCTTCAAACAGAAGGCTTATTTGAGAGATTCCGGATCTCTTTGATGTTTCATTAATTTGCTATTATTACCTTCCTAAGTTAGAAGAAAACAATCTTATATGTCCCAGTTCTAGGATAAGTCTGAGGACTATTCTCTCAGGTTTTCATTACACAAACCTCAATACAATATTGGGCATGTGAAGACTGGTGCAAATGATGTCCAGTAATAAGAACTACAAGTTAATGTGATATCACCATACTCAATTTTTAAACTTTTGTTAACAACCCTCATTGTCCTCCACTATTTTGTCAATATTTTCACAGGCTGTGGCCTTAACGAGATATTAATCAGAGTCCAGAGGCCCTGGACTACAGCTCACCACTGAAAGGACGAAAGAAGAAGGAAGAAACACCATAGGAGAGTGTATTTTATATAAGAATTCTTCCATTTTCTTCTTCTGAAAGAGCAGTTTTGTCTATGTTTTTATTTTATGACTGTAAGAGACTTGTGGGAAACAATAACAAAAGGCATTAGGAGGTAAGTAAAAAACATTCTGACAAAATAATGTCATGATACAGATGAAGGTAACAATGTGAAATACTCTCTTTTATGTAGTCCTTCAGGCACATCAAGAGTTTGCTGTGAGGAGGACCAGGAGTCTCCACATCCAAACAAGAGGGAAACAAAATGAAGATGCAGTTTCAGGACAGGGTCAGGTGAAGACAGGAATGCTAAACTCAAATGTACGTAAAAAGCCTACGTCATGTGGGTAGATATAAAAAGACTTCTCCACTGGTAGCAACTAGCTTTTATGTGTACATGACCAAGGAAACAGAATCCAAGCCTGTGTCCTTTCAACTGCAGGCAGTGTTACTCAAAACCACTTGACATATTAGTGCAGTAAGACTCAGAAACCCAGTGCAGCACCTTAGAAAATGCGTAAGATATCAACTTCTCAAATTCACGTCATTAATGGATTTTTTTGATGCAATTCAAGTATGTGCCATTTTCCCCTAAGAAGGGCAAGACAGGACTCTTTGCTGACAATGTTCAGGACTGAAAATATGAATTCAAATTGTCTTCCCTGCTCCCTTCACTCTTCCTCCTTCACTCAGATCCCACAAACATGAAGGCTTGTGAGTTTTTCATGTAAGAAACTTCAGCAGAACTCATTTGGAAAATCAAGTTAGTCAAGATCACACATAAACTTTGGAGGGCCTGAGGCTTAAAATAGTTAGAAGGGATAGTAATGGACAAATTTAATTCTTCATTGGTATACCTCATGTAAAAAACCCAAGCAAACAAACAAAAATAAAAAGAAAAATATAGTAAGCCAACATCTGAAAGTTTCTCCTCAGGTGAGGTGCAAAACAGAAACAGCTGGGACTTTGAAGAGCAACATTAGCATGCACTGGCAATAGTGTCTCTTCAACACAGGTGGTTCTCTGTCTCTCACTTTCTTGAGAACAAAAGTAACTCGCACATTTAAAAATTGAAGAAGAAAAAAAAACAAACAAACACAATTGCTCCTACTCGAGTTTCTTACAGATAGCATCAGCAACTCTGATTTCTTTTAGCATGTCCACTTTCTATTAAAAAAAAGTAAAAAAATTACAGTGTTATTCTGCACCTTATCTTTGCATCTAAATGGTGGTAGGAAGAGGGAAGAATAAGATTTTAAACAGCTATATTAAAGAGTTGACTTGGAACATGGTTTTCAGGTATAGTAATTGCTATGGATTCTGCCACTCTTTCCAAATTTACAACCATAAACCTTTGAGCGTATCTCCTCAGTAATCCAAGACCCAAAACAATAAGCTAAGTAACATGGGCAATAGATCTGCTTCTGTAATGGTAGGTCAGCTACTATTATGCAGATGGGAACACAAGAACTGGGATTTCTGTTCATGTTTTATTATTTTTTTCCTTATTATTACTACAGTCCTGGTGCCAGGAACTAACTACTGCAACCAAAAGATACATCAGATCTTTCAGCAAAAACATTTACGTTGAAAGTAATGAAGACACTGGAGGCAATATCTATGAAGATAAATCTAGCACTTCCCATTTGCAAACCCCAATTTTTCATTTCTTTGTTTGCCCAACTTTCCACAACTGGAAAATTTCTGTCGGGTATTTTAAACAGAAAAAAAGACTTACAGAGGACAGTAAGTTGAGAAGGCAGAAGAAATGACAGTAGAATCTGTGTCCATTAGAAAATACTTCCCTATAGATCCTGGGTGGAGATTCCCAACTCCCACCATTACCCTGCTGTCAGAAAATATCAAAGTCCATCAGCAAATCCCTCCCTGCACAGTGTTACTATGCAAAAGATGACAACCTGCTGCTGTTACCATTTATTCAGTTAGCTGAAACAGCAGAGAACTATGGAGTGAATTAGAATTCCCAGCGTTACCTGGCAGATTGTAATGTCAAGTTTTTCTAAATTAGAAAATGCTGAAAAGTTGGCATTCTACCTTGGTTTTATTTTGCATCTCCTATGATGCAGTCTATAAGTATTTGACTATAGTACTGTTTGTTCTATGGGACTGCTGCCTCATTCAGTCAGAGGGAGAAAACTCCATTCAAGGAAGAGTTAATTTTTTCCAGTAGACAACATTTTGATTAACAGAACTGATGGAGTTTTTTCCCCTATTTAAAAAAAGTTTTGCAATAAAAAATGTCAGAAGCTTCTCATTGTCTCTTACTTCAGTATTTACTTAGGTTGCAAATGTTGACAAAACTTACATTTTAACACTTCTGTCAGCTGAAGAGTATTACTAACTGCACTGTACAGAGATGGGACTGAGGTAAAAAAAAGGTTAATGCCAAGAGTGACCAACAATTCAGCCTCCCCCTCCCAATTTTCAGTGGTTCAGTGTGTTTACCACTTTGTCACTCATGTTCAAAACATAGTTCCCACTGACTACAACTGCACCTGTTCAGCATTCTTTTTAGATCAGATCCCACAGTTTCAACTCAAGTCAACCAGAAAATGAGGAACATGCAGTTCGCAATCATCTGTGAAAAGTCTAGGTTAAGCCATTTTCCTATGACCACACAAGAGCTCTTAAAAAAGTTCGTTTCACTCAATAATATCGTATTCTTCTTGTGCCTGGCTCATTCTGAGCAGTAGGTAAGACTTAGGCCCGGGGGATAAAGTAGCTCATTAGCATATAATAAACTGTACTTTCCACCCAAGAAGATGCCAATGTTACTAATTCTACTTGAAAAGAAAATCAGTTAACATAATAAACCACTCAACAACAAAATTTCTAACTGAAGCAGCATTTTCACTTTGAAAGAGGACCCAAGTACACTTCAGATAACCTCAAGTGTTTGGCTATGACTGTTAATCTTTTGTGAGAAGTCCTTATATAGTAAGATGAAGAAGAACAGTAAAAAAGACATAGGATATCTAAGACATATAGGAAGAAACACACAGAGAGAATATAGTTAGATGACTAATTAACAAAAAGTAGGAAGCAGAAAGGAAAAACCTAGCAACAGCAAGAACACATACTGACATTTGTATGGCTCTTCACACGTGTAGACTACTTTTAAAAATTAACTAATTAATCCTCACAACCCCATATTCCCATCTGATGCAGTCAAGTATTGTAAGCCTCCATTTTATAAGAGAAAACTAGGGCACAGAAATTAAAAGCTGTATTTCCAAAGTGTCCATTAATTCTGTGCATCAGTCTGAAGTGCCCAACTTGAGACATTGAAAAAGAGGCCGTAAGACATTCTGAAGATCCTCAGCTCCTGAGAAAGCCAGCACTATTAATGAAAAAAGCATCCGAGAAAAGTATCTGAAGTTAGATACTGTGATAAAAACATAAACTCATTAGAAATTAGAACCTTCTTTTAAAGAGATTGCTATTGAGACACACAAGTCAGACAGAGCTGGGCCTGATACTAATTTAAAACTGAATGCAAGGCATTGAATTTAATATTCATTCATTAAAGGAAAGGCAGCTAGCACTCAAAAGAAACCTCTGAGTGAAGCCTCTGTGTTAGGCAACTGAAACAATTTAAGAAACAGAAGAAGAGGTGCATGGAGAAATGGAGAGAATCAAGTCATAGCCAGTCAGCACAGTTTAGCCAATGCAGACTGAATTTGGTATTTGTTGAGTTAGAAAGGCAGGCAAGGAATAAAACCACAGTGCTTGTACATACAAAAGGCCTTTTTACCTCTAAGGAGTGTAGAAATAAGCAGTACATAGCTCCCGAAATCCAGCATCCGTGGCAGCCTCCCGGGCCTTCACTGCTGGTCAGACCATAGATGAGCATCTTCCCCTGCAACATGAAGCATCAAACCACATCCACCCCTCACCATGCGAAAAAGTCTGCTCCTCAGAGACTTTTCCAGAACTCGAAGTTTTAAAGTAGGCACAAGAAGTGCTTGGAAAAAACCAAGTACTGGATTTTTGTGAACTTCTTTCTAACCTTCTAAAAAACTGGAGTGCAGGTAAAGACAGCATGAATAAACCTCTTGAAGAACCCTGATTTCCTGTGGACAGACACAATTCTTAAAAGTCACACCTAAAAAGTGATAACCTCTTTTTAATTTTAAAACTGTGGCTTCACACAAGCCTACCTATGATATCTACTATTTGCAGTGAATGTTCTTCAATACAGTGGTAACATACGTAGCTGCCAGCATGCAGCAACCCCGAGCTAAATGCCAGGCTTGGAACATACGTTCTTAATCTGTCGCCCAAACCCTTTCTTCACTTACCAGTAAATGAGGAAATAAAAACTATGCTTTGAACCACCCATGTTTCTTAAAACGACACCTTTCACAAACATTACCTGTCTGTCAAGACATCAGGCCTGGACATGCCAAATGGTGCATACATTTTGTGATCTCAGCTGCTAGCCAAATACACTTACTGCATCAGCTGCTGTATCAAAACCCTTATGTTTGTGCATATTCAGTAGAATACAAAACATTACTGGTATCAAAGAGCTTAACCAGCTCATTATCCCTTTTTGGGGCATAAATGAAGAAAACCATTATGAAGTGAAAACCTAGTGCTGTAGAAAACATTTAGACCTGTACTAAACACAAATACAACTGTGTATGGGATTTCCAATTTCTACTATAAAAATATTCACCTTTTTCTAAGAGCATTTCTTACACCAGTCTTGTTTGTAGACCACTGAACACAATATGCTCCCTCATCCACCATTCTGACAAGGACATTTCACAGTAACCCCTCTCCTGCCCCCACACACCAATACATTTTTATATATAATATATATAATATAAAGAACTTCATTTCTGACCTCAGCTCTAAATAAAATAGAATGTCTGCTTCCAAACTTTTCCATTTTTTTTGAAGAAAGGCAGGTATTCTTTCACAGCAATTCTTACTGAGTGCTGCATCATTCCAAAGGCTGCTGTTAATTATTTAACGTTGGGATCAGAAACCTGTGTTTTGAAACCCACATGTAGCTCTTTAGCAGCATGTGTTTAGCTCTTCAATCCTCTGGCACCAGCCCACAATTTTCAACTGCATACAGGCACAAAAGGAGGTGGAGTTTTTTGCAAGAAATGTCCTTAATGGCCATGTATCAACACAGCTCCAGCAGTTCTTTTCTGTGTCTGCTGAGAGGAAATCAAACTTTTGAAAGTCAGTTTTGACAAGTAACAGGCTATCTCTCTCTTCCCATCAACTTGACTGAAACATTGATACGCATGCAAGACAAACAACAGTTAAAGTAAAACATCATAGCAACAGCTTGAGAAAACAGCACGCACTATTTCCTAAAGACTTATAATTCTGCATTTTGCATGCTAGGGATTTTGGTTTATTTTCTTAAAAAAAAGACCAGCAATACTAAATGTTGCCTTCCCTGATGGCATTATAGATTGGTTTGCAGCAGAGACAATCCAGTACAGGCTCAGTCTTTGCCTTCTTTGTCTTGTACTGGAGTGTCTCTTCAAAGAAAAACAAACTTGCACACACACATACATGAATGAGGTTTTTCTTTACTCCTGTAACTTACTGGAGGACAGTTAATGACTGAAAATAAGAGGAGGATGGAGGAGCCAGAACAAGACAGATATGGTTTGTAAAGGCTGTCCTCCAACAGTGGTACTGCTGTTCAGTTCCTCCTTGTGATCAGTTTGGTTGTCTCCAGAACATCTGCTCACAAGCTGACAAATGATGAATTCCATCTCAGAATCCATAAGCAGAAAAACAGCAGCCTGATAAACAGCTAACACAAGAAATATATGCACCTTTCATAAGGAAGACTAATCACTTATTCTCACTAAGTGCTTCCAACAGAACACTAATTCTATATTTATTTGCAGAGCATATGTACTGTGTCCAAAGCAGTGCATTAAAAAAGATCTCTGGCAGCCAATTGCTTTGATAGTATTACTCTTCCCCAGTGTAACAACAGCCTTGAAACAATAGTAATAAAAGAGACTCTATAGATAGAAAGCTCTCTAGCAACATTTTGCATGGTTTTATTTTTTTGCTCTTGCTTTGGAGGTTGTGTCTGAGGGCAATATTATGTTGAACATTTTTCTCCAAGAAATATCCATGAAATATCAAGGTTACCTAACATGAGCTTTAATGCATTTCCCCTTCAACACAGCAGTTATTTTTGTTGATAACTCCATGAATTTATTGAAAGAAAAGGATAGAGAGAAAGGGTTATCTTTGTTTTAGATGCAGTCATGTGATTTTCTTGACACCAGGGGACATTGGGTAAATTGTAATGCTCTTTCAAGCCAAAGAATGGTCTTTTTTTAAAGCTAGGATGTTGATGAATTGTTATTTGCCAAGGCCTAAGCAAGCACAGAACACTCTTATCTATTCCTCCTTCTATGGTCTCAGGAATGCTGGCTGGAAAAATGAGGCAGGAAAAGAAATGGAGACCAGCCTGAGCTGACAACCTAGCACATATAGGCATGATTGTTGCCATCCGACTGTGAGAAAAAGCTAATCTTTTTATTATTCCTCTAGTTTTGTTCCCTTATTGCAAACATAGAGCATGGGGAATGCTGCATCGCATTTCTCTGTCTGAAAATTTTAACACATTAAAAATTTTAACACAAATGGTCACCCCACATACCCTGAGACACAAAAGGAATCTTTTAACAAAGGCAGCTTCACATAAACCCTGACCTACAAGCTATGACCTGTTTGTAATGCCAACAAAGATGCTGGTATACACACAAATTTAATAGTTTGTAAGTACAAAGTAGTATTTACCTCTCCTAGAGTAGCTTGTTGAGTTCTATCCTACCCTCCAGTGCCTACACCATACATATTCAGCACTGTAATAATATTCACTCACATACTGTGGATAACAGAAAGCAATTGTCAGAATTCAGTTTTCATGAATTTAACAGGAATATCTAATAAGATCAAATTAGCTGTTTCCCAGGGAATGGATTGCAATGTCCATTAAACATATACACGTCTCTAATTCTAACATGGATTCAAATAAACAGGCTTAGAGATGTCTTCAGGATGCCATTCAAGAGCAACTGGCCAAACTCAAGAAGTGGGCCCATGTGAAGCCCATGAGGTTCAACAAGGCCAAGTTCAGGGTCCTGCTCCTGGACTGGGGCAACTCCTGGTATCAATAAAGGTTGGGGGATGAAGGGATTGAGAGCAGGTCTGAGGAGAAGGGCTTGGGGGTACTGGTGGATGAAACATTGGGCATGAGCCAGCAATGTGAGTTCACAGCCCAGAAACCAACCATGTCCTGGGCTGCATCAAAAGAAGCGTGGCCAGTAGGTCGAAGTGATTCTGCCCCTCTGCTCTGCTCTTGTGAGACTCCCCTGCAGTCCTGTGTCCAGCTCTGGGGCCCCCAACACAAGAGGGATGTGGACCTGCTGAAGCAAGTCCAGAAGAAGATACAATCATACTCCAAGCACCGGAGCACCTCTGCTATGGAGACAGGCTGAGAGTTGGGCTTGTTCAGCCTGCACAGGAAGAACTTGTAACAGTCTTCCAATACCTAAAGCAGGCCTACAAGAAATCTGGAGAAGGCATGCAGTGATAGGCCAAGGGGGAAGGGTTTTAAACTGAAAAAGTATAGATTTAGGTAAGATATTAGGAAGAAGTTCTTTATTGTGAGGATGTTGAAACACTGACACAGGTCACCCTGAGAAGCTGTGGCTTCCACATCCCTAGAAATACTCAAGGCCAGGTTGTATGGGGCTTTGACCAAGCTGTCTAATGGACTGGACAGTGCTCCTGCTTGTTGCAGGGGGAGTTGGAACTAGATGACCTTTAAAGGTCTATTCCAACCCAAACTATTCTATGATTCCATCATAAGAGAGACATCACTGTTTGGCAGTCTGGTGATGCTACATAACTGACAGGCAATCTCTCAGGGGGCAAAGATCTGCCTTGATTCAGTGTCACTGTATCACAGAGGAAAAAATGTGGCTAGCCTGTCTTGGTTCATGCCATAAAGGCAAGTTTGTTCTGTGCTTAGAAGTGCCTTCCATGGTGTGCTCTCTCAAAAAGATGCACCCATCATGGAGGAGCAGGAGATGCCCATTTTGTGTCACCAGAGTAAAGAACCGTACTTCTTTTTGTGTTTTCACTGGAGTAACACAGTAATAGCGCGACCTCCAGGGCAAAATCATGAGTCTTGCCTCCAGTGCTAGCAAAGTTTTCAGCGGGAGCAGGAAAGTCCCAAAAGGAAGCTCAGAGCCGGAGAAGGGAAGCTACTTTAGCTGCCACCAAGGCAGTCCTGAGATATTTAATTACAGCCTTTAGCTTCCTTCATTCAGCGATAACTGCATTCAGTGCAATCTAAGCATATCCAGCCAAAATTTTCCTTGACAGTGAGGCAAATCCACTTTGTTTCTAAGAGGTGGAACTTATGGAGCAAGAACACAGTTAATAGGGTGGAAGAGGACTCAGAGGCAGAGTAATCCCTTGGTATCTGATCTCAGTACACTTCTGGTTGCTGCTAACCAAATGAAATATGGCTCAAAATATACTACTGATCTGTATGGAATTCCACCAGTCATTTCAGTCTTATTCCTACTGGCAAGAAACTGAATGCTTAGCACAGAAAGAAACCAATCAGCCACACACATTAAAAAAAAAAAAAAACAAAACAAAAAAACCCCAAAAAAACACAACAATCAAGCAGTGGTGCTAATCAGTGTATTTATAAGACAACCTTGCCAAGCAACAGAAAGCAGAACAAACCTAGAGGCTGAGATTCCTTTACTGGCTAAGTTCTCCTTCCTGCAGCCTGACCTGCACAGAGGGCCTGGGATGACATTGTGCAGCAGCAACTGCAGACCATGGAATGGAGTGAGTCACTGAGTTAGTGATGCAGCATGCTGCAGCAGAGTGCACTTCACAAACAAGGCAGAAAGCCACCACACATACAAGCAAGGCATCATTTCCATAGCTATTAATCCTGCGTTATATTATCTAATCTACAGCATGTGCCTACAAGTATAATAAAATTATTGATTTCTTCTTTCAGAGGTTCTTCTTGGGCAAAAGGATCTAACATGCTCAGGAATGGTATAAGCACATTCTTCCCATAAAGGTATAACAAATATTTTTCTTTACCTTTGACATTAAAGCATGGGACTATGGGAAAATTAGACTTTGTGGCTGCTCTAACAGCTCAGAAATGATACAGAACTGCTTAGCAACAACACAAAGTTACTTCAAGATGTTGTTCAAGCACAGTGACAAAATACATGAGGTCTCTTGTCACTGACATACTTTATAGGAAGTAAGCTCTTCCATGCAGACAGGTACCATTCACAGAAGCCTCTGTTACTTTTGAAATAGTCCTAAGTGTTGCTAATAGTTTTTCTGCAAAGAAGTCAAGGCACGAATAAACCAATCTTCAACTTCCTTCATGCAAATAAGTGATTTAAAGGCCAGACAGGAGAGCTGTTCAGTGACTTGAACCTTTTGTTTCAGTATTTCAGATAAATGTACTCTGGATAAGAGGTAGAATTCAAGAATGTCTCTTACAAGTTCATCTAAACCCACCAAACTCACATCTGAAGGACTTCTAGAAACATGCCAGCTGCTAACTTCTACCAAACTTGGCTATACACACAATCTACATAGGCACGCAAGCAGTAAACCAGTTTTTCCTGTTGTAGCAGATGTCAGGGCTTCAAGTTGGGCATACAGTTTTGTATAGCTGGGTTCCAAAATCCAAGAAGTGCAGTTTAGATGGCAAAGCAATTAGATGCATGTAAAAAGATATCTCAGCACACAAGGAAACTATGAAATTCTTCACAATGTATTCTGCCTGTGTATTTTAGCATTGATGAGAGCCAACCACATAGTTCAGTGCTCTTCCATAGCAATCTGAACATGCCTTGCTGAATGAAGTTAATTCAAAGTCATTAAAACAGATGTGTGTACTGCTGCATAGTTACAGAACTCTCTCCAATTACAACTGGAATTTCCATTACATACATTATGCTTTTCTAAGATGGCATTTTTACTTAGTTTTTCTTCCCACCCCAACATCCTGCCTATGCTTAGTTCTCAAAAAAATGTTCTTAGGTTTGTTTTGGCTTTTCCATAGCAGGAGGTTAATACAGATTCTCCTTAAGAGAATTTCTAGCACACAAATAATTTTATCAACATTTTTAAAATTGCTGTGAAGAGAAAAAGGACTTCTACAGAGCAACTCAATAATGAAAAGGTTTGAGAGTTCTAAGAGACCCATCTTAAAGCATTCTTCTTTCTTTTCTAAAACAGGGAAGTTCAAGTTTTGGTTTTTTGTTTTAAGACAGATTTAAATAATCACTATTTCAGGGAAAAACAAAAGAACAGAGAAGTAATCTGGGCTGTTTGTGCTTAAAATACAAACAAAAAGCAAAGCAGACATTTTTTTGCCTTCCTCTTACTTTGCTCCATTTGTTACCATATGTCATTATGGCGGGACTCTGTTCCTGTGATCACTGTACCACAAAGGCGTCTGAAGTCATTACTCACTCTGTTAATCACTAATACGGATGGGGAAGAAGGGCCTGAACCTTTTCACATTACAGTCTCATATTGCTCAGGGGGAAATAAATTGATTCAAATGTTGAAAGATGATGAAACATGCAATGTTTTTCTTATAAACTTAAAAGGTAAAGCTGTCACTTGTTTCTAAACCTTAGCTACCCTTGCAGGTTACATATCTGTGGTCCATTATACTTCTGTAGCACTCATTGCTAATTATTTTCATTGTCTTCCAAAGCCTGTAGATAGGAGAAAATACTTCAACAGAATTCTAATTGTCAAATTTAAGTACTGTGGTTTTCCCTCAGTTTAACAACATTGTTCATGCAAATCAGAGGAGTAAAACTTGACCCTAAGAAACCATTTCAGTCAGAAGTATAGAATATATTTATTTCCAACATGTTCTAACAGTGCAAATAGCTGCTTCTTCTTTGGCTTCTGCATAAATAAGCTGAAGGAAAACGCTGCAATAGTAAAAACACTGAGGTAAAAATTAACTGCATCTCTGCTCCATATGCTTACACCATAGCTATTTCTTGCTTCAGATACATTGCACTGAAAATAAATCTCCATGTAGGGGACTGTGTCCCCATGCAGGACACAACTAAGAGCCATGCGCACTACCTTTCAGAATAAACACAGCAAACTGATCTATAAAACTACATCTTAAACCACACTGCTCACATGCAGAGCCTAAGGTCCCTGCCAGACAATACTCCCATCACTTTTCACTGCAACTAACAGGAACCCTTATTGTTACCAGCAATGTTTTCCTCTTTTCATTGTGTAGCCAGAAGTTGCTCCTTCAGTATAAATCAACAGCACACTTGGGATAGGAAAGTCTTTAGGAGACCATTATAGGATCTTGACACTGTGTCGTCACCATGTGGCACCTCTTTTACAAAAGGGTAGGAGAGCAGACTGTGCAGTGTGCATGCGAGACCACAATGCTGGAGATTTAGTTTGTATATCCAGACAGAGGAAACACTTGCCTTTACTGCCCTTAAAACGGTTAATGCTTGATTTAATAAATTCCCTGCCAAGAAAGCAGATTCCATTCTCAAAGGTTTGACACTCAACCCACTAGGTGGCTGGGTGTCTCAGAGCAATGTTAGCAAGCTACAAAGACTTTAACATCTGTGGATTTCCCCAGTTTGAATCAGCCCAATTAAGCTGTTTCTATACTTAGCAGCCTAAGTACATGAGAGATGAGTTTGGCAAGTCTCTGTTCCAGCTCCCCATTGCAAATGCATACAAAATCCTGTAAATTCAGAGGTTAAAAAACCACCTAAGGGCAAATGCACATTTTAAATTAAAGTTAATATAACTGTCTTTCTTGTCTCTACTGTAAAGCATCTCAGCAACTCTACTTAAGTTACACATGCCCAAACCTTCTCCCATACAGGCAGTCCTGTTCACTTCAGAGTAAACAATCCTATGAGGTCAGTCATACACATTTAGACGTTTAGATGGTTAGGCTAAAATGACTAAATGTGAAGGAAACTGTCAAAACAATAATTTAAAACTCAAGTGCATAAACGTTGCATGCAACTGAGTATAAAGTCAAAAGGAAACCCTTATACTCTCAAGGAAAATTGATTTAATAAACAGCAATAATAATAGCTACACTAATATACTACCTTCTAACTTCAGAACATCAAAGTAACAACAAATTATAGTGACCAGAAACAGCATCTACGTAGGGGAAGTATTTGTTCCCAAGCCTATTTAATGGAAAGGCTACAGAGTCTCATTTTTAAACCAGCTTTTCTGGGTACATAAATTAAAGGTGATTATGGCCTTTAAATCTGTATTCAAATTATGCACAGATGCTACTACCGTTTTGTCCCTGCCCTCACAAATCATGAAAATAAATAATTAATAAATAATGCATCCATTACGTTTGCAGTGTTGTAGTCAGTCAGACCTATATAAAGACAGTAACAAAAGTCAGAAGTAAATGTGTGCTGTTTCTACATCCATGAAACTTGGTTTTAAGTATTATATCCTTCTTAATACTTTGTGTCCTAATGATTCATCAAATAAAAATCAAAATGGATTTTACTTACAAAAGATAACATTTTTTATGTACTCAAATATCATTGCACTGATGCACTATTTTAGCACTGCTCTCTATGTCGCATTTGTTATGAGCAATGGCTCCTGGTTGTCCTACCAATCAAGCTACCACCAGCATCCAAGACT
>NW_026901332.1:0-3479 GCF_033783945.1 Neopsephotus bourkii
TATCACAGTATCACAGTATGTTAGAGATTGGAAGGGACCTCAAAAGATCATCTAGTCCAATCCCCCTGCCGGAGCAGGAACACCTAGATAAGGTTACACAGGAACGTGTCCAGGCGGGTTTTGAATGTCTCCAAAGAAGGAGATTCCACAACCTCCCTGGGCAGCCTGTTCCAGTGTTCCGTCACCCTCACTGAGAAGAAGTTTCTTCTCAGGTTTAAGTGGAACCTCTTGTGCTCCAATTTGTACCCATTGCCCCTTGTCCTTTCATTGTTTGCCACTGAGAAGAGCCTGGCTCCATCCTCGTGACACTCCCCCTTTATATATTTATATACACTAATAAGGTCACCCCTTAATCTCCTCTTCTCCAAACTATAGAGACCCAGCTCTCTCAGTCTTTCCTCATAAGGGAGATGCTCCACTCCCTTAATCATCTTAGTTGCCCTGCTCTGGACTCTCTCCAGCAGGTCCCTGTCCTTTTTAAACTGAGGGGCCCAGAACTGGACACAATATTCCAGATGAGGTCTCACCAGGGCAGAGTAGAGGGGAAGGAGGACCTCTCTCGACCTACTAACCACCCCCCTTCTAATAGACCCCAGGATGCCATTGGCCTTCTTGGCCACAAGGGCACAGTGTCGGCTCATGGTCACCCTGTCGTCCACCAGGACCCCCAGGTCCCTCTCCCCTACACTGCTCTCTAACAGGTCGTTCCCCAGCCTATACTGGAACCTGGGGTTGTTCCTGCCCAGATGCAGGACTCTACACTTTCCCTTGTTATATTTCATCAAGTTATTCCCCGCCCAACTCTCCAGCCTGTCCAGGTCTCGCTGGATGGCAGCACAGCCTTCTGGCGTGTCAGCCACTCCTCCCAGCTTAGTGTCATCAGCAAACTTGCTGATAGTACACTCAATTCCCTCATCTAAATCATTGATGAATATATTAAATAATACTGGTCCCAGTACCGACCCTTGAGGCACTCCACTAGATACAGGCCTCCAACTAGACTCCGCCCCATAGACTACAACTCTCTGGCTTCTCTCCTTCAGCCAGTTCACAGTCCACCTCACTACCCGATCATCCAGACCACACTTCCTCAATTTAGCCGCAAGGATGCTGTGGGAGACTGTGTCAAACGCTTTGCTGAAGTCAAGGTAGACCACATCCACCGCTCTGCCATCATCCATCCACCGTGTTATTTCCTCATAAAAGGCTACGAGATTGGTCAAGCACGACTTCCCCTTGGTGAAGCCATGTTGACTGCCCCTCATAACCCTCTTACCCTTGATATGCCGTAAGATGGCACCAAGGATGAGGTGTTCCATCACTTTCCCAGGAATGGAGGTGAGGCTGACTGGTCTATAGTTACCCGGGTCCTCCTTCTTGCCCTTTCTGAAGACAGGAGTGACATTTGCTTTCCTCCAGTCCTCAGGCACCTCTCCCGTTTCCCAAGACCTGGTAAAGATGATGGAGAGCGGTCTAGCAATGACCTCAGCCAGTTCCCTCAGCACCCGCGGGTGCATCCCATCTGGACCCATGGATTTATGGATGTCCAGATTGCTCAACTGGTCTTTAACCCATTCCTCATCGACTAAGGCAAACCGCTCCGTTGACCTATCTTCATCCGAGGTCTCAGCGGTACAGGGCTCTTCAGGACTGCCTCCGGCAGAGTAGACAGAGACAAAGAAGGCATTCAGTAACTCTGCCATCTCTGTATCTTCTGTCACCAGGGCACCCGTCCCGTTCATCAGCGGGCCTACATTGCCTCTGGTGTTAGTTTTACCTGCCATGTATTTGAAAAAGCTCTTTCTGCTGTCCTTGACCCCTCTCGCCCGCTTTAATTCCAAGGAGGCCTTAGTCATCCTAGCAGCTTTCCTCCATCCTCTAGCAGCAGCCTTATATTCCTCCCAAGTGGCCAGCCCTTCCTTCCATGACCTGTAAACTCTCCTCTTCCACTTGAGCATACCCAGCAATTCCCTATTTAGCCACGCAGGTCTCCTGACCCTCTTCCTTGACTTCCTATGTGTCGGGATGCTCCGATCTTGAGCTCGGAAAAAGCAGTCCTTGAATGTCAACCAACTATCTTGGGCCCCTTTCCCTTCAAGCAGCCTACCCCATGGGATTTCCCCTAGCAATCGCTTGAAGAGGCCAAAGTTTGCCCTGCTGAAGTCCAGGGTTGTGATTCTACTTGCTATTCTACTGACCCTACCACACAAGATCCTGAATTCTACTATCTCGTGGTCGCTGCAACCAAGGCAGCCACACCTTAGGCTTGACATAAATCATAAACCCATAGATAGTTTGTCTTGGAAGGAACCTTAAAGTTCATCCAGTTCCAACGCCCTGCCGCAGGCAGAGACCCCTTCCACTGGAGCAGCTTGCTCCAAGCCCCTGTGTCCAGCCTGGCCTTGAGCACTGCCAGGGATGGGGCAGCCACAGCTTCTCTGGGCACCCAGGCCAGCGCCTCAGCACCCTCCCAGGGAAGAGCTGCTTAACATCTCAGCTCAATGACTTAGGACCTTTCCTTTCTGGTGATATGTGTAGCTGTGGTCTCAAATGGAGGTAGAACCTCTTCTTCTTTCTTTGCAGAGGTCTTTCTTGCTGTAGAGCATCATTTTGGCTCAAAGACCTTTTACCTGTGATTCAAGATAGGTCTGTCAAGTTTCATATAAACTGCGAGGTCCATTCTTCCTTCTGGGGGAACCAGAGCCTAGGAGTATAGCAATATGAGAGTGGTGTTCAGAGATGACATATGAAAGCTGTGTCAGAAGCAGGATATAACTGAGAATTTCTTGTTGCCTTTAGTATTATGAAACTATGTCAAAGTCCCTAAGGTGTCAGATGGGTCCTTCCCATGTGTGTTACAAATGGCAGTGAATAACTCTGTCTCTCTTTTCCTTCAGACATCATACAAATCCAGTGGGCACAGAGTGGCAATGGAAGATGGACCAACCTGAACTGATATTGCAGGAGGCTATTGAGAACCATCAGAATATGATCAAGCAGTTCAAAGGTAACTTTTCCCACTTCTTCCCCGTGAGTGATGCTTTTGGAAGATAAGCAGCATCAGCATCTCCAAAGCAAATCCCTGGAGGTATTTAAAAAGGGACGTGGTTTAGCGGTACACTTGGCACTGTGGAATTGACAGTCGGGATTGGTGATCTTTTCTAACCTAAATGATTCTATAGTTGTATGAAATGCTGGGAAGGAGGCATGAGATTTGTAAGATGAGAAAGAGAGGTGAGAAGAAACTGTTGTGGCCCACCTTGTTTTCTGGGATGTTCTGCCTTGGTTTTGACATCAGAACATGAGTCAGCCGTTGGGTGTCTACTGCTGCCTTAAGGGATTAGTGTGGAGTTACTTCTTGTGCATCTTGGTAATTGTCATATCCTTTTATTTGGAGTGCACAGAGGCTTCCACAGTGCTTGAGGCTAGCCTGGGTGGTGAGGAATGTGGATTCTTATGGCAAAGTGGGGGCAGGCAGA
>NW_026901333.1:0-3476 GCF_033783945.1 Neopsephotus bourkii
GGAAGGCCCAACCGATTTCTTGCCTCGGTGCCCCCACACCCCTGCCTTTTGGGCCCCTTCATCCCCTGGTCCCCTCAGACACCTCCTCCCTGGGATCTCCTCTGAGTCCTACCTAGGGTCCCCAGATACCCTCCCTTTGATCGTTCTCAATGGCTTCGGGACGTCGCCCCCCTCAGTCCTTTGCTTTTCATCCTGTCCACTGTGGTAATGTCCCCAAAACCGTTTCCTTGAACCCCATCTCCCAAACACTCTCCCAGTCCCCTCACTTTTGGTCCTCTGCCGTCGTCCTTCTGCCTCTACCAACCACCACGCTTGAAGTCCCTCTATCCTCTGCTCTTGAATTCCTCTACCCCACATTAACATCCCACACAGTCCTGTCCCTTCAACGCCATCAGCCTGGTTAATTCATGCCAGTGCTCTGTTTTTGGGTCCCAGTCACCCCATCCCCTTTGGAGACCCCTAATTGCCCAGGCTATCCTTACCTCTGTTGTGTCCGCCCCCCCAGGTCATCGCATGAACAGGTATCCCAGGTGAAACTTGGAGCAATGGGGTGTGGGGAGCAGAAGGGATCTTCCTGCTCAGACCAGAGGGAAGCCATGGGCCTGGGGAGGCTGGGGACACCTGTGCCCCACACAAAGCCCCACCAAGGTCCAATCCAGACAAGCTCTTTGCTCTCTTTCCCAGGCAGTCTTAGAAGAAAGTGGAGATGATAGCCTGAATGTAAGTACTGGGGTGGACTCAGAGGGCAATCAGTCTGGGGAACTAAATGGTAGTTTGCACCTCCCATCCCTTGCTGGTCCCTTGCTGGTAGTGGGGACATACCAGTGACCAGTGAGGTTTTGTGGTCTCTCTACAGGGGGAACTCAAAACAGAGGAAAGGAAGAAGCCTGAGGTAGGTATCATGAGTTCTGCTGTCCCCAGATGCTCCCCTCTCACGGCCACAACACTCCAGGACATCCCAGTGTGCCCCTATGCACCCCAGTGCACCCCACTACAACCCTCGAGAGCAGCCCGTGTTTTTTCAGGGAGGCCCCATTCCCCTGGGTCCCCCTTGCACTCCCATCCATCCCATTACAACCCAAAGCACCCCAGGATGCCCCAATACACGGCCATGCACCCAGGTGGGCCCCTTCCCCAGGATCCCCACTGCTTCCTGTATACCACCGTACAAATTCACGTACCCTGTTTCTCCCTGAAAGCACCTTCTCCAAGGACCCCATTGCTTATTGCTTTTCCCTGCCTGCCACTACACCCTAGTGTAACCAAGTGTGTCCCTAACCCTCCCTTTCTCCCCAGGTTCCTTTCAAGGTGCTTCTCCACCAGAAACGCCTGGCTGTAGGTCTTCGTGTCTGGGTGAGCAGCATCAGGGCATTTCCAGCCCCACAAGGGAGTCTGAGAGCCAGGAAATCCCTGAGCCCTTGGATGTGGCCAGAGCTTGGGTACAGAAGAGGGAAACAGAGGGGACTGTCCACGACCCATGTGCCAGGGCAGGCTGGACAGAGCTGCCTTTCCTTGCACTCAGCGGGGCTCAGCAGACCCAGAGGATCACCGTGCAGGTCAGGCAAGGGCTCTGGTGCCATACAGACCGCCAGGATCACCATGAGGGCTGGGCAGGGCTCTGGGAGGTTTCAAGGCATCCTGTTCTAAGGGAGTCTGGGTGCCCTATAGATCTCACAAGAGCCAAGCCCTATCCCAGGCTTATTGGGGTCTCCAATTCCCTCCTCCTTCCCCAGGGCTCTGCAGAGAGAAACAATGGGGACAAGGCCCCTCTCGTGTCCCAGCAGACAGCGAGGGCGGGTGTTTCATTTGGGGATCTGTTTTTCAGGGCCAGAAGTGGTGGTGACATCCTTGTCGTGTCCCCCTCCAGCGGCATGAGGAGATGGTCGTCCCTGGAGGACCCCACCTGATCCCCTGGGAGCCCTGGGCCATTTCCCTCTCATGATCAATAAACCCGGCCTTGGAGAAGACTTCTTCCTCAGATTTGATGTACTCACTTCCCAGTCTCGTCAAAAAAACTGCAACTGCAAGCAAATTTCCTCTTCTCTCCACTGTTTTCTTAACAGGCTGGCAAGCTCTCACACTGTACCCTCCCTAAATCATCTGTATGAAGTGTCCCATCTCCCACTCTAGATGGCTTCTGTCTGCCGGACCAAGTGTCATACCCTCTTCTCCTTGTATGCATATTGGAGCAGGCACATGGAAGCAAAAGAAGATTGCTTCCCATCTTCCTTATCTGTCATCACCACTGGCAACTCTCAATGTGGGGCTGTTTCTAGGAGATATTTCTGCATGTTCCCTTATGAGGAAGGTAACAAAAGCAAAATGCTCTTTGATATAATGCCTGCCATACTCTCCAGCTTGGACTCAGTTCATTAGTATTTGACTAGATGCTCTAAATGAAATTAAATAACTTTCCTGGCAGCCTTGGAAGCACAGGTTCAATAGCAAGGTGTGGTTTAAATGATGACCCATTGCTGGCAGCTGTAAAAAATCTGAAGCATTTAAAAGCAGCTGGAGGGAATATAATTGCTTTCATAAAATTTGCCACTCTGCATACCTGGGACAGGCTTGCCTATATATACACTTTTCTTTTTGGTTTTCTTTCTGGATAGGCTTGCCCAGAGAGATCAGAGTCTGGATCCTAGAAGCAGGATCAACAGGAAGGACTGCACAAACTGGGACTGATCTTCTCCATTTGAAATTAATCATATACAGGTCTTTTTCTTACTGAAAGTAATTATAAAAAATGGTGTGACTTTCACTAGCGGTGACTGAAATTACAAATGGCTTGGCAGCAAATTTAATGCATGATTTTGTTTCTTAACCCACTCTGACCCTAAAAAAAAAAAAAGTTTTTTAAAAGTCCATTTGTTCAGGGCTACGTATTGCCAACCGTAATGGATTGTTATCCCTTGTTAGTTTTGAAATGACACCTGGATTTAGCAATTGCCATGAATTAAACTTGAAAAGAAAAGATCCATCGGAAAGGTGAAAGCTTTATGGGAAAGCAGCCCGTGGATCAGACCTTTCTCACACACTGGGGATCAGCTGTCAGCGCAGGGGCATCCAGCAGTGTCTGGCTGGAGCTAGGAGGGCTCTGGACTTTGAACCAATTCCAGTGCCAGCTCAGTTCCAGCCGTGAGCTTGCCCTGCCACATGGGCATGTCCCTCCAGTCTGCATCAGAGACTAGATCTTTCCTTTGGGAGGCTTTCTAAAACCCCTTGAGGGTTGTATTTTATCTGCCCCTTAGCTTTGTCTCTCTTGCCTTTACCTTCCTCACCAAAAAGGGGAGAAATGCCAGTCAGTAACAGCAGCAGACCATTAGCAGTGTCCTGATAACACGGGAGATTTCCATCGAGCATGCCACTGTGACAGGGGGACTTTAGCTAAAGGTGCCCCGGCATGCACACAGCAACACACAGCGAAGGGCAGCAGCTCGTTATGCCACACAAACATTACTCTTTATCTTTGACTA